>NC_133112.1:12901702-13121267 GCF_022965805.1 Primulina eburnea | reverse complement strand
TTTAAAGTTAGTTTGGTTTTACCAACCATTTAACTTGGATTCCTTGATTTACTATATATAAATATATCATAATAATATTTTCTTGGTACCATTTAAATGTAAGTTTTGGTTTTACCAACATTTAAAGTGGGAACCTTGATTTAGTGTTACAAAATATATATATATATATATATATATATATATATATATATATAATATATATATATATATATATATATATATATATATATATATATATATATATAGCACAATAAATACTTGACCACATTTATAAGTTTTGGTATATATTATACTTATAAGATAATAATATATAACATAATATAAATATGATTATTAATATATTGGAACCATGTTATTAAGTGGATTTCAATATTGTTCATTAATGTTAATTTATTAAAATGCCAAGAGTGGATCCTTTAATCTCAACTACTTAAATTAAAATTTGAACAATTAACATTTACCCATTAAAGATTCAATTAAAATAAAAGAAACAAAAACAAAAAACAAAAACAAAAAGACATTCTAGTGGACTTGTAATACCTTTGCTTCCCTGTGGATACGATATTCGGACTCACCGAATTATATACTTGTGGACAACCTGCTCTTGGGAGTGCAACAATCAAAGTCGCAACAAGTTTTTGGCGCCGTTGCCGGGAAGTATAATTTAATTTCAAGTCTATTTAATTTTGTTTATAGTTTATTTTTCTTTATTTGAATTTTATTGCTTTTGTGTGTTTTTTTTTCTTTTCTTTGCATTTGCATGAGCATTTGGTCACGTACACTTAGTGGTCGACTCATTCGAAATAACCCTTTATTTTTACAAAACATGGCAGAAGAACCCATCTAAGAAAATCAAGATGAAATTCAATCTTAACATGATCATGATAGACGAAGAACACTTAGAGATCACATGAATCCTACACGTACTAGTGCACCTTCATGTCTAGTTTTTCCCCTGATGCATCTCATTTCAATTTTAAGCCTGGTATTATCCAACTTTTACCCAACTTTCATGGCTTAGATTCTGAAAATCCATACATGCATTTACGAGAGTTTGAAGAAGTGTGCAACACATATAATGATCTAAATTGTAGCATGAACACATTCAACTTAAGCTTTTTCCTTTTTCTTTAAAAGATAAAGCTAAAACTTGGCTACAAATCTCTAGATCGGGATCCATTCGAACTTGGGATGAATTGCAACAATTAATTTTTGAAAAAGTTTTTTCCATCTCATAGAACACATTCTTTCAAAAGGCAAATCATCACTTTCACTCAAAACAAGGAGAAAACTTTTTATCAGTGTGGGATAGATACAAGAATTGCTTAATCTTTGTACACATCATGGTTTTGAAATTTGGAGAGTTGTTTCTCAATTTTATGAAGGCTTAACACCTAAAGATAGGCAAATGGTTGAATTTATGTGTAATGGAACATTTGAAGATAAAGATCCAAATGAGGCAATTGAGTATCTCGATTCATTAGCTGAAAATGCTCAAACTTGGGACACTATAGGTAATATCGAACCATCAAACAAGATTCAATCTCCTACATCTGGTGGAGGTATGTACACTCTCAAAGATGAACATGATCTTCAAGCTAGATTTACCTCTTTGGCAAGAAAAAGTTGAAGCACTTGAATTGAAAAAGAATGGTCAATTAAAATCTGTTCAAGAAATTGCGTGTCACATCTGTGATACAAGTGATCATTTTACAAAAAGATTGTCCCACTTTGCCCTCTTTTAAAGAATGTCTCCATGAACAAGCCAATGTTTGAACAATTTCAAAGGCAAAATTTTGAACCATTTTCTCAAAATTACAATCCAGGTTGGCGAAAACCATCCAAATTTTAGTTGGAGGAATGATAATGCTGGGACAATTTCCGCAACCACATTTTCAAAATCAACAAAATTTTCAAAATTATGCACCTTATGTTCCTCCACCGAAAAGAAATTTGGAAGATACATTGAATTCTTTCATTGCAAAGCAAGAGTCTATCAATACTCAAACTGCTCAAACCATGACAGATTTGAAAGATACTCTTGCTAAATTTGCATCTACACTTAATGTTCATGAAAAAGGTAAATTTCCTTCACAACCACAACCTAATCCCAAGGATCATCATTCACAAACTTGAACTTCTAGAACTCAACCAATGGATCAGGTAAAATCTGTTATTACCCTTCGTAGTGGTAAGGTTGCGGAAGAATCCATTCTTGAACCTTGTGAAGTTTATGATAAATCAACTCCAAAGGGTAAGGAAGTGGAACCCATAACTTGCGAAGAGGAAGATTAACAGACAGTGTCACCACCATTCCCTCATGCATTGAAAAATACAAAAAAATCAAATTTGAATTCTGATATATATGATATTTTTAAACAAGTAAAAGTTAATATTCCTTTATTAGATGCAATAAAACAGGTACGATCATATGCCAAATTTTTGAAAGACTTGTGCACTGTGAAAAGAAAATTGAATGTGAAAAAGAAAGCATTTTAGCAGAACAAGTAAGTGCAATCATTCAAAATAATAATGCTTGAAATACAAAGACCCTGGTTGTCCTACTATTTCTTGTATTATTGGAGAACGAAAGATTAAAAAAGCCTTGCTTGATCTTGGAGCTAGTGTTAATTTACTTCCATATTCAGTTTATCAAGAACTCAATCTAGGCGAGATAAAACCTACTTCGGTAACACTTTTACTTGCTGATAGATCTGTTAAAGTGCCAAGAGGTATGGTAGAAGACGTGTTGGTCCAAGTTGATAACTTTGTATATCCTGTCGATTTCATAGTTTTAGATACACAACCTATCGAAGCTATTAATGCAATTCCTGTAATTTTGGGTCGTCCATTTTTAGCAACTTCTAATGCTCTTATAAATTGCAGGAATGGAATAATGAAGTTGTCATTTGGTAACATGACCTTGGAGCTCAATGTTTTTAATCTTTGTAAGCAACCACATGACAAAGGAGATGAAAGTGAAGATGAAAATCTTATTGAAACTCTTGTGGAAGAAACATTCAAGAAGGGAGTACTCGTGATCAATTAGATATTTGTTCAATTGAACCGTTTAAAGAAAATATTGAAATTGATCTTGATGATTTATCAGGTATCACTCGTACCAGGATCAGAGAAAGAATTTGAGGCGAAATATGAGAACAAAGACGAACCACCCATATTGGAGTTAAAACCCTTGCCAGAAGAATTGAAGTATGCATTTCTTGGAGAAGATGAAACATATCCAGTGGTAATTTCTTCCAAACTAGAAAGTGATCAAGAAGGTAAATTAGTTGATATGCTTAAAAGACATAAAAATGCAATTGGTTGGACACTGAAAGATCTCAAGGGCATTAATCCACTAATTTGCACACACAAAATTCATTTAGAAGAAATGCTAAAAACATCTCAACAACCACAAAGGAGATTAAATCCACACATGAAAGATGTTGTGAAAACTGAAGTTCTCAAACTACTTGATGTTGGGATTATCTACCCTATTTCTGATAGTAAGTGGGTAAGTCCAACACAAGTAGTTCCAAAAAATCTGGCATCACAGTGATAAAAAAATGAAAAAGGTGAATTGTTAACACGTAGAGTCTCATCTAGTTGGCGGATGTGTATTGACTATAGAAAATTAAATGATGCCACTAGAAAAGATCATTTTTCATTACCATTTTTGGATCAAATTTTAGAAAGAGTAGCTGGTCATCCCTACTACTGTTTTCTTGACGGATATTCAGGCTATTATCAAATTCCCATTGCACTCGAAGATCAAGATAAAACTACATTCACATGTCCTTTTGGAACATTTGCATTTAGAAAGATGCCATTTGGATTATGCAATGCCCCAGCAACATTTCAAAGATGTATGCTAAGCATTTTTTGCGACATGGTTGAAAATTGTTTGGAAATTTTTATGGATGATTTAACTGTCTTTGGGAATACATTTGATAATTGTCTTGAAAATTTGGAAAAAGTTTTAAAAAGATGCGAGGAAAAAGGTCTTATTTTAAATTGGGAAAAATGTCATTACATGATTACTTCTGGAATTGTTTTGGGACATGTCGTGTCATCTCATGGAATTGAAGTTGATAAAGCAAAAGTTGATGTCATTGCCAATTTACCCCCTCCAAAACCATTAAAGAAATTCGATCATTTTTGGGACATGCTGGATTTTATAGGAGGTTTATAAAGGACTTTAGTTTAATCTCTAAACCATTTGTAACCTCTTAACAAAAGACACTGCATTTGAGTGGACTCAAGAATGTCAAATGCTTTTGATAAAATCATTCGACATTTAACATCAGCTCCTATCATGCAACCTCCTGACTGGTCTTTACCATTGAAATCATGTGCGATGCGAGTGATTATGCAGTCGGTGAGTACTGGGTCAAAGAAGAAACGGTAAGCCTTATGTGATATATTATGCAAGTAGAACTTTTAAACAATGCTCAAATGAATGACTCCACAACTGAAAAAGAACTACTTGCCGTAATATTTACATTAGATAAATTCGTTCTTATTTGATTGGATCAACGACTTTTGTGTTTACTGATCATTCTGCTATTAGATATTTGTTGACGAAACAGGATGCAAAGCCACGACTGATACGATGGATTTTGTTGCTCCAAGAATTTGACATTGTGATCAAAGATAAAAAGGAACCGAGAATGTCGTAGCCGATCATTTATCGAGACTAGTAACAGGATCATCTTGTGAAATGACACCATTAATGATAATTTTCCTGATGAACATCTATTTTCAGTTACTACTTCACCTTGGTTTGCTAATATAGTAAATTTTCTTGTGACAGGAAAAATGCCACCGCAATGGAGTTCCCAAGATAAGAGAAAATTTTTGAATGAGGTAAAAAACTTTTATTGGGATGATCCGTATCTGTTCAAGTACTGTCCAGATCAAATTTTTCGACGTTGCATACCCGACAAAGAGGTAAGTAGTGTCATTAAATTTTGTCATTCAGAAGCATGCGGAGGACATTTTTCTTCAAAGAAAACGGGTGCAAAAATTTGCAGTGTGGATTTTTATTGGCCCACTTTGTTAAAGACACCCACGAAATCTGCAAGATCTGTGAAAATTGTCAAAAATTGGGTGCAATTTCAAAAAGAAACATGATGCCTTTGAATCCTATCATTGAAATTGAAATCTTTCACTGTTGGGGAATTGATTTTATGGGGCCTTTCCACCGTCGTTTGGATACTGGTATATTTTAGTTGCAGTTGATTATGTTTCCAAATGGATAGAGGCAATTCCATGTCGAACAAATGAATATAAAATCGTCATCAAATTTTTTGAAAGAAATATTTTAGTAGATTCGAATTCCTCGAGCTATGATAAGTGATGGGGGAATACTTTGTTTAATAAACCCATTTGCTTCCATTAATGAACCCGCTGTACGGAACGTTCGCACAGCGCGCGGCGGCTGAGCGCGCGACGTGCGGAACGTCCGCACGCTACGCGTACGGCATGCTGTCGTGCTGTGCGCAGGGCTGCCACCACAGCCCGAAACGTTCGGCAGCGGGCGGGCAGCGAGGGCGGCTACCCGGGATCATCTCGGGAAGCGTGATGGATGATGAGCTTGAATTGTTTGGGCCTATGGTGCAATTTTCTGATTTTTCAAATTTTTGGGAAAATATGATATTTTTGAAAATTGGTTCAATTTTTGTTTTGGAAAATTGATTTTTAGAAAATTAATAATTTTCTTGTGAAATAAATAATTAGAATATGATTTTAATTATTTATGGTAAAAATGAGTTTTACAAGAAATCAATTATTATTGATTTAATTTGAAATTAAATAAAGTGGTTTATTTAATTTATTAAATTTTTTAATAATTTTAGTTGTTAGTGATAAAATTATTAGATATATGATTTATCAATTAATTAAATTGTTTAATTAATTTGATGTTAATATTTGATATTAAATGTATGAAGGGCGATCTAGAGCCTTGACCAATGTGTGAGGTGTATGTTAGGATATTTTACTGTTTTTATTCATTTTATTAATATTTGATATTATTAACGTGGGCCTGGTTTATGGCCCGTTCACACCCCCATGAGATGTATCACTTATGTGCCATGGCTATTTAAATGTAATTATTAGAAATAGTGGGAGATTAAGACTGGAAGATGGTGGGCCCGATGAACGAGATGAAGACTTGTAAAATATTGGAAGCACTTGTAATAGTTGCATTTGCATCCCTGCATTCACCTAGGTTTTGAACATGGATCCATGTATTGCTCAAATGGATCTAATAGTGTTGGCGATCGATCATCCTTATTTATTGTTGAATATCATATTATGATATATGCGATATATAGTAGTATGCATACATGTATATTATTAGATAATATAGTTGCATTAATCTGGCAAACATACAAACCGTGGCATGCGATTTTTTTATTAAAATGATGAGACAAATTTAAAATTAAAATCCCTCATTTTGAATAAGATTCAAAATTTATATCAAACCGGAAAAGTAAATATTAAAAGAGTTTAATTTTTCCTTGCCTTCCATCAACTGTGGTTGCATGTTGATCGCTACCCGCGGACAGTGTCTGACTCATATTATTGGGGATGCTTGTACGCCGGAAAGCTGTGACTTCCACCGGACATATGATGTGAATTGAGTAGAACTCTCATGACTTCTGCTCATATTATTGGGGGAAATCATGGCGGCCGTCTACTACAATTCAATATTAATGGGTTGGTTTGACACGCGAAAATAAGCGGTGTCATATTATTGGGTCCTTATTAAACGTGAGGCAAAACACGCGGAGGTTGCATAGGGATGCAATTGGATTCTAACTTTTAAAAATTATAATTGGCTGATATTATTCGTGATTATAATTGGCTAATTGGACTCTACGTGCCTAATAAAGAAATACGTTTTCTCTTTTTCATCAGAGGGTGGTGGAAATGTCAAAATAGTGAGAGAGAGATTTACAAAATAAAATCCATATTTTATATCTTAAAATTATTTTAAAATTATCAGCAACCATTATTCTGTTTCCATATGAGTATATTTTCGATTTCATCACATAATCCAATTTTGTTATTAACAAAGCTAACCAAATCTAATTTTTTTCAAGACTGGTTGGGAAAATTGTTCTGAATTCGGAGAAAATGACATACACACTATTGTTAGTCCTGCTGAACTGACAAAGCATGCAAGATGGTAGGATCATAGTATACATGCTAAAATGTAACTTGCTAGCTTCTATGTCAAATGAACTGTAGGGACAGTTTGAGGAAATTTGGAATGCTGCTGACATTCGAATGCACGTGCAAGAGTTGTATGGTGCATGAAACTATGCACACCACTTTCAAGGAACTCATGACTACACACATGCAAGACAGGGCTTTGGCCCATGAGCGTGGTGTACGTATGACTGGGCTTATTGAGAATGTGGTAGGCCTGGAATATGTGATTCCTAACAAGTTACTAGATAACATCAATTTGTTGTCTTTCTCTTCCTCATTTGACGGGGTTATGGTGAACTTCAATTTGAATAAGCTAGATGATATTTTTTAAGAGCTAGTCAATACGCTTATAACTTATGAGATCACCATAAAACATGGAATTTTTGTTTTTCTTATGGCCCTCTCGTCAGACGAAAATGGCCCACAAGATAAGGGAAAGAAATGTTCTGCCTCTCACAAGAAAAACAATCACAATAAGAAGCAAACTCTGAAAGACACTTAAAAGGCCTACAAAGCCCGATAAGTTAGAACATATTTATTTCACTGCAAGAAGTTCGGACATAAGAATATATGCGCCCGAAATGTTCTGGAAATGATAAGTGAATGTCAAAGTAAACATTATTTCAACAACAAACAAAAGAAAGTTAGATGATCCAAATCCACACAAATATGGCACGCTAGACAAGGTCATATTTCCCAAAGAAGGATGCACAAACTAGTGGGAGAAGGCGTGTTTGACTCGTCAGACATAAATTCTCTACATACTTGTAAATCCTGTCTAAAAGGAAAAATGACCAAGATTCCATTCAATGGAAACGTGGAACGTGCGCATGGTCTATTGGATTTGATCCAAACAAACGTTTGTGGCCAGCTAAGTGTTAGCACAAAATATGAGCAATCCTACATCATTACCTTTACAGATGATCATTCGAGGTATGAGTAATTTTATATGATGAAATACAAATCTGAAGTATTTGAAAGGTTCAAAGAATTCAGATTTGAAATAGAAAACAACTAGAAAGAAGTATTAAGGCACTTCGATCTGATCGAGGTGGAGAATACTTAAGTGCTGAATTTTAGGGTTATCTAAATAGAGAATGAGATTCTCTCACAGTGGACTCTACCAGTAACACCACAATTGAATGATATTTCTGAACGTCATAATCAAACCTTGTTGGACATGGTTCGATCTATGATGGGATTTACATAATTGCCTACATCGTTTTGGGGCTTTGCGCTTGAAATTGTGGCACTGTTGTTGAATAATGTACATACTAAAGCAGTGGATAAAACACCATATGAGATATGGATGGGAAAAACTCCCAAATATTCTTACGATAGAATATGGGGATGTCCTTCTTACGTGAAGCAGACAGTGAGAGACAAATTGGATAGTAGATCCACTTTGTGCTACTTTGTAGGATATCCAAAGAATTCTGTTGGATATTATTTCTATCATCCCAATGAAGCAAAATGTTTGTTTCAAGAAATGCCACCTTTTTGGAAAATGAATTTCTATTAGATAGGAAAGGCAAGATTATAGAACATGAAGAAATTCAAGATACTCCCTCAACTGAAGAAGTTTAACCCATTTCCCAAGAACCGGTAGTTGAAGTACAAGCTCCTAGGAGGTCTGATAGGGTTATTAGACCACCTGCAAGATATACGCTTCTTCATGAACAAAGCCTTGATGAGCATTGGGTTGGATGTGATCCAATGAATTTTAAAGAAGTAATATCTGATACTGATTCAGCCAAATGGCTTGAAGCCATGCCGTCAGAAATGGACTCTATGTATTCAAACCAAGTCTGGATATTGATGGATCAACCTTAGGGAATCGTTCCCATAAGGTGCAAATGGATCTACAAAAGAAAGCTTGGGGCGAATGGAAAGGTAGTGACCTTCAAAGCAATGCTGGTTGCAAAAGATTATACTCAAAAGCAAGGAGTTGACTATGAGGAAACTTTTTCACCAGTTGCTATGTTTAAGTCCATTAAAATACTACTAGCCATAGCATCATGGTATGACTATGAGATATTGCAAATGGATGTATAGATTGCATTCCTCAATGGAGACATCAAAGAAGAAATTTATATGTCTCAACCTGAGGGATACACATCAGTAGGAAGTGAGCATGAGATATGCAAACTTTAGAGATCAATATATGGTCTCAAGCAGGAGTCAAGGAGTTGGAACCTCAGATTTGATAGCACTATCAAAGAGTTTGGTTTTGCTAAGAATCCTGAGGAACCATGTGTGTACAAGAAATTTAGTGGGAGTGCAGTGATATTCTTGGTACTTTATGTTGATGATATCCTGCAAATTGAGAATGATGTAGGATTATTGCAATCAACTAAAGTATGGTGAGCAAGTAAAATTCTCCATGAAAGACATGAGTGAAGAAGCATCCTATGTACTGGGAATACAAATCTATAGAGATAGATCAAAAAGGATGCTGGGGCACACCCAAGCAATATATATCGATACCATTCTAAATAGATTCTCTATGGAAGAGTCCAAGAGAGGATACTTACCAATGTGTCATGGTGTTACTCTATCTAATGCAATGTGCCCCAAGACTGATGAAGAGATAGAGATGATGACACGTATCCATATGCGTCAGCTATTGGTAGTATCATGTATGGTATGATATCGACACGTCCTGATGTTGTTTAGGCTCTGAGTGTTACAAGCAGATTCAGGCGAAGCAATGCATTGGAAGACCGTGAAAGATATTCTTAAGTACTTGAGAAGAACTAAGAACTTGTTCATGGTCTAAGGGGATGGAGAATTAAAATTGGAAGGCTACACTAATTCTAGCTTCCAATGTGACGTAGATGATTCGAAATTGACATCTTGTTTTGTATTCATGCTATATGGTGCGGACTTTCTCTTGGAAAGGTTCCAAGAAAGACAACGTTGCGGGTTACACCACTGAAACTGAATACATTGCTGCATCTGATGCAGCCAAAGAAGTAGTTTGGATGAGGAATTTTGTCCAAGAGTTGGGCGTTATTCCTAATGGAGTTGATCCAGTCCCGTTGTACTGGGACAACACTGGTGCCATTGCGTAAGCAAAGGAACCATGGTCTCATCAGAGATCCAAACATGTACTGAGGAAGTTCCACATCATACGAGATATAGTGGGAAGAGGAGACATATCAGTTGAAAGAGTCCCCTCTGCAGATAATGTTGTTGATCCACTTTCATAGCCCTTGCCAGGACCATTGTTTGAGGAGCATTGCGAAGCAATGGGATTAAAGTTAAGGGTAGTTGGCTCTAGGGCAAGTGGGAGATTGTTAGAGCAGATGCCCTGCAAACCAACGGTTGGCTAGGGAATTTATTGACTCAAGAGAAATAAACAATCTTTATTTTAATATAATTTAACCTTTTATGATCTTATTATACTTTATCTGTATACCCATGCAAACAGCATAGATAAAGTCCTTGATTATGCTTTAATACAAATGAATCGTAATTCGATGTTGAAACTCATTTGTAAACACTGCATATTCTAAATCGTTCCTAGTCGATTCAGCCGTCTAAAACATGGATAAAGGTCGCTTGAGCTCGAGACTAGCATCTATGATGTTGTATACTGCGTTTCTTGGTAAGGGCATGAAGATGTCCAAACATGCAGATGGGTAGTCATATGATAATTATACCGAACAACCCTCACTCAGACTTTCCAAGTGGTTATCATTCATCGAGAGGATAAGTCCGTGGTTATGATTGTACACCATTAGTCCTTACGACCTGGGACATCACTGAGGCTCTATATGCTAGGGCGGTCCTTTGACTCGTTTACCGGCTCCAGGAGAGTCATCAGGTGGCGAGGTTGGGTATTGTAGTCGGGGATTCACCGCTCACCTACGGGTGTGGATATCCTGTGTGATCTGATGAAAGAACATTTGAAGTCTCTGAACATCCGTAAAAATATGCATGTTCGTGTCAGTTATCATTTCAGTTTTACACTATATCAACCCTAAGTATTCAATCTATATTTCAGTTAGTTTCCACACTTTTATCAGTTGACTGATTTATATTGACAAACAAGATTTTAGAATCAGTTCCTCAAAGAACTGATTCACATAATTGAAAGAATACAAAAAAATTTAGGTGTTTATTCAACCCCCTTTCTAAACATTAGCCGATCTATCAGGAATATTTTGGTTTAGATAGCAAGAGCTCAATCCAGTTTTTGCATGTACAATATACATGTAACTTATGTAGCCCAAATGGGAGATTGTTGGAATTATTTTGTGGGCTTACATATTTGATTAATTGTACATGGAAAAGCTATCTAATAAAGAACCCAATAAGATGATCTAGTTAATTATGATTTTGAATTGGTATGATCCATTTTACGTATAGAAATCTAGCTCAATTAAGTCTTCTATGATGGGTCGAAGACTACTAAAGTTATATAAAGTTATAATCTCCGAGACACAGAGAATAACACAGAATATATACGGTACACATATTCTAGATTTCTCTCATTCTCCCATATAAAGAAAGAATAAGGTGATTGATTCTCTGTTGTCTTGGAAGATTTACAACTCCAACGCTAGATCAATCAATGGATTCTTGTACGTGTTTACTGTTATTTATATTTTCTGATAATTCGACATAAATTATTGGCATGTTGTGATATATGGATTTAATCACATCATTTATATATTTATTTTATTAAGTCTCCAACTTAACAAACTCATACTCAATAAGAGTATTTGTTTGAGATCAAAATTCGCATTTCCACTCCGATCCGTTGGTTTTTGGTTTATGAAAGCTTATTGTTTTCTTTGCATGGACAAAAACATGTGTAGAATTACCCATAAAAGTATAATCTTGTTTTTCCTCAAACTAAAATGACGAGGGGGGTGTCTCGATCGATTCCATTAAAACAATACTGTTTTTTTATGGAACTAGATCAAGAATATGATATACCTTATTGTAAAGTTTTGTTCGATGCATTCACAATATGCAATTGAATCATTTTTAGCATATTAGGAGTTGATATTTATATTTGATCATTTAATAAAGTAGGGGTCTGTTGAGTTTTCGGCACAATCTTGTTGAGGGGGTAAGTTTTTTTAGGCACTGTGTTAGAATTTATTTTTCAATGATCTAAAAAATTATTCTATCTACTATATATTGTAACATTAGTGCAAATTTTTTTATGAAATGGTTGGAGCCTGATAAATGACTGATAGCCAAAAAATTTTGTTACAGACTTGGTTTTAAGCACTACGCTGATGTTGTTCACTAGTTATTATTGTACAAAATGTTTTCTTAAATCATCTCGCGGGTTAATTTTACAATACAGAATTCTTATCCGAACCGATTCATGAATACATATTATTTTTTATGTCAAAAAATATTACATTTTTCTCAATATAGATTAGGTCAATCCCCGTGTCACGAATTATTATTTTAATATCATTTTCCAAATTAAATTTTGAAGGAAAAAAAACAGTCAAGGGATTGATTTGATTAGTTTTAGAGAGCTCTTCCTATCTAATCTAATTAAAAAAAGTTATTAATTATATAATGAAATTTTTGACTCCAAATATATATATTATAAAAAAATGAAATACTAAATCATCAAACATGAAATATACAAAGAAAACTTCAAAAGTAAACTAAGGTTTGGAATAAAAAATTTAAATGGGTAATTTAAAAATTGTTATCGTTACTATATAAAGCCACAAATGGATTCAAAACATTTTATTTTGTGTTAATACATAAATTAGGTTAAATATTTTAGTTTAGAATTTATAAATATTTCTGAAAACTCTGTTTAAAAATACCAGAGTGGCGTAGCAGAAGCGTAGTGGGCCCATAATCAACATGTCCCGGATCGAAACCTGGCTCTGTTAGAAGAAGAGATCATCTTCCCGCGTTAAGTTTTTTATTGTAGATAATTTAGAATTGTGATAATTACTTAACAAATGAGCTTGTTAGGGAAAAGGGCTGTGGGTCAAATGGTGGATTTCGCGCTTCGCATGAGAGAGACACGGGATTCGACCCTAAACACTTCTTTCGTTATATTTGGCATCTGTACTCATTCTCTATCCTTATATTTCATATATTAAGTATAAAATTGCCACGATTGTTCTCTGTTTGTGTTGGATCTCGGTTTTCTACATGGTCAAACGCAGCGGAAGTTTTAAAATTTTTATTTATTTTGACAATCAAAATATGATTTGTTTGAGCGCTCGTATGATTTTAACAAAACATACATAGGATGTTAGAATTGTTATACCTTTGGTGATTAAATCAGTTGGCACCAACTGATTTGGTATGACGGATCTAGCTCTTGATGAATCCCTACGATCTTTCTTCAAGAGACTCCTTTCTTTTTCTTCTAATCAGGTCCACGATTAGATTGTTTGATCCTCTTCCAAATTGCAGTAAGAATACTAGAAGATATTTAATGTAGGAGAAAATTAATTGAGAGACGGCTCAAAATTCTTTCTCAAGAGAGGTGGCCCATTTTTGCTTGGAGGATGGAGGCTGATTTTCGAAAAATCTTATAGTGATGGCTAGGGTTTTTCTTCTCAACTCTTATTTATAAGTAACCCATGATCTAATCATCATAGTATAATAATTGGGCCATTTAATTAACATTAATTGACTTGAATACTTGATTAATTAATTGAACTAATCATACTAGTTTAATCCATTAATCAAAGCCCATTAATAACTTTAATTATTTAATATGTTGTACTTGTACTCCTACAAGCCCATTAAACATATTATCCACCATATTTAATTTATTAATTAATCAACTCAACTCTTGAGTTTAATAAATTAAATACATTATAAATTCAACATTTGAATTTATTATTTAAATTGTAAATTCAACTCCTTGAATTTATATCACCTCCAAAATTTAATATTTAATAAACCCAACTTTTGAGTTTAATAAATTAAATCCATTATAAATTCAACATTTGAATTTATTATTTAAATTATATATTCAACTCCTTGAATTTTATCACCTCCAAAATTTAATATTTAATAAACCCAACATTTGAGTTTAATAAATTAAATTCTCAAATTTTATAAATTCAACTCCTTGAATTTACTAAATAATATAAATTCAAATTCTTGAATTTATTCTCTCAACGGAAAAAAACGATCCAGTGCTTGTGTGACCCTCAATGGTTCAGGGATACAGCTAGCCGAGGGTTCACAACTCTTTGTGATTCAAGACATAATCCTTTATTCGAGCTTACCCTAGTTAGCCCCATTCTTTTCATCAACACCTTGATCAAGAATGTCAGAACTCATCTCTGATTGCACCCATCGGATCATGGTAAGAGCGTCTAGTAGCATCGCCCCATGATCCCCTAGGTATTACTGATAGTGCCTGCAAGAACCAGTCGATTATGATTAACGTACATTACGGTCTCTTCATCTCATATATCCCGATCGAATCTGCAACAATTGGTTCATCGAGGGTTGCATATTCATTCGATAACTATGTGATAACTATAATAGTGGCATCGCGTGTACTATTTGAGAACTCCTTCTCTAACATACATTTCATACTCTGGCCAGAGATTCCATGCACTATTATTTCATCAGATCACACAGGATATCCACACCCGTAGGTGAGCGGTGAATCCTGACTACAATGCACTGGCTCCTATATGTGTCGTAACTGTACCTAACCTCGCCACCTGATGACTCTCCTGCAGCCGGTAAACAAGTCAAAGCACATCCCTAGCATATAGAGCCTCAGTGTTGTCCCGGGTCGTAAGGACTAATGGTGTACAATCATAACCACAGACTTATCCTCTCGATGAATGATAACCACTTGGAAAGTCCGAGGGAGGGTTGTTCGGTATAATCATCATATGACTACCCATCTGCATGTTTTGACATCTCTATGCCCTTACCAAGAAACACAGTACACAACATCACAGATACTAGTCTCGAGCTCAAGCGACATTTATCCATGTTTTAGGCGGCTGAATCGACTAGGAACGAATTTAGAATATGCAGTGTTTACAAATGAGTTTCAACATCGAGTTACGATTCATTTGTATTAAAGCATAATCAAGGACTTTATCTATGCTGTATGCATTGGTATACAGATAAAATATAACAAGATCATAAAAAGTTAAATTATATTAAAATAAAGATTGTTTATTTCACTTAAGTCAATAAATTCCCTAGCCAACCGTTGACTTGCATGAAATTACTCTACCAGTTTGATTATTGCTTTTTTTTTAAAATAAATGATTAGCAGGGCCAAAGGAATCGCGCAAAAGAAAAAATCTTACAAGTTTTTGTTGACGCGTCGCGCAACTTCCTTCAATTTGCTTACCTCTTATCAAGTAACTTTGTTTTCATGCATTTGTTTGTTTGTTTTATTTTACTTTGGCATTTGATATTGTCGGGGCGTGAAGCAGAGTTCAGCAAAAATGATTTGGAGGAGGTTCAGAAGCTGCTTGTCTCTGCCGCTGCAGATTGTGTCCCTCCGGACAGGAATTCTTTTGTTGTACTCCAATCCAAAACTGGAGTTGAGGTAACTTCCTTTTTTTCAGTTATTTAAACCTTGAAAGTCATTAGATATTGTTTTCTCCCTGTCCAAATGGTTTATTGTACCCTCGGTTTTGAAAGATCATTTCTGTGTTTTGAAGTCAATCTTGGATCGTGTGTATGCTGTTTTCTAAAATTTACAGAACTATGATATTAATTTTTGTTTCCGATTTGGTTTGTTGTACTGCAAAGCTCATATTACGTTAAGAAACTGATACGGATAATACATTTTTTGTGTTGTCCAGTGTCGGTGCAAATGTTCTTGCGTTGATCGCCGAATTAGGATGCTTAGCTTTGTTAAACTGCTGGATGATTATTTCTAATTTATGCTCGTGGCATAAGATGTCATACATGTTGTAAGAGCCGTCTGACTCAGTGGTTGAAGACTCATGCAACTCAGTAAAACACGAAAAAACAGGAACTGGTCAAGGACCACTATCCATGTTTTGATTGCGAAGTAGAATTTCAGTATGCATATGAGCTGGCTTACTATTGAGAAAACCCAGTTATCTGGGCTCCAGGGCTTCGATAATCTTAGTTTTCAACTTTCATATGATTTAATATGTGATTTTATCCATTATATGTGGATCTATTTTATAACAGTGCTCACTAATTGAAAGGACAAACATCCTTTAGTGCTGGAAAAAGATGATTGCTGGTAACTTATAAGTGAGGAGAAAATGTAGGTTGACGAAGTTTATGTTAAGAGTAGGTTTCCATCAACTCAACTTGTGGCTTGGGTTTACTGACACTGATGTAAAAACGATTTTTATTTTAATAATATTTTATGATTTTATCTGATTATGACATTTATTTTATTTGTATACCAATGCAAACATCACAGATAAAGTTCTTGAATATATAATAGGTACCATGAAATCTTCCTCTCAACGTAAGACCATGAAACTCATTAGGAAGTGTTTCTCTCCACATAAGACCATGAAACTCATTAGAAAGTGTAACATATATTCTAAAGAGGCTCCTAGTCGAATTAACCGCATAAAATAAGGATAAATTTTGCTTGAACTTGAGACTAGTATCTGTGAAGTAAATGTCATGTTTCATTGATAAGGGTATGAAAGATATCCATTCATACAGATGAGTGATCATTTGATAATTCACCGAACAACTCTCTCTCAGACTGTCCAAGTGGTTATTACTTATCGAGTGGAATAGTCCGCTATTATGGTTGTACACCATTAGTCTTTAGACCCGAGACAATGTAGAGGCTCTGCGTACTAGCATGCACTTTGATTCGTTTACCGACTTCATTGAGGGCAATCAAGTGGTGAGATTGAGTATAGTTTCGAAATACGTAGGAGTAAATACATTGTAGTGGTGGATGCTACTAGACGCTTTTTCCATGATCTGATTGGTGCACTTAGAAATGAGCTCTGACATTCTTAATCAAGGTGTTGATGAGGAGAATGAATCTAATTAGAGTTAGCGCGAATAAAAATAAATGTTATTCTAATCCCATGGAGATGTGAACCCGCAGCTAGTTATATCACTGAACCATTGAAGGTCGCACAAGTATTGGATTATGTGTTCTTGTTGAGAAATTCAAAGAGATGAAATTGACAACTAAAGTTTGATGGAGATCCAATAGAAAGCCTATAAAAGAGTTTATAAGTTGATTCCATAAGATGAAAGAAATTGAAGTTGACTTAATTTTTAGTTGAGTAAGGAAGGTGGGACTGCCTGTTTTGGTGAAGGAGTTCACAAAACTTGCAATTGCCAAACATGGACATTGAAAATTTTGATATTCGAAATTTTAATTTTCATTATATGAACAAAATTTGTATCATTGGTATATCAGTGATGTCGGATCGTCGGTCGGAGTTATAATGAGCTCACAATTATTTATTTATTGAATTTTGAAATTACTAATTAAATAATAGTACTAGTAGCAATGGTTACTAACATGTACAAAATTCTCATAAAATATTCTAGAGGGTTATAGAATTAATTAACTAAGGAGTTAATTAATAAAATAAATAATTTTTATTTAATTTAAATCAATATGTCTATGTATGTATTAAAAGTGCATGTTGAAATATATTAATATTTGTATATACTTTATATGGTGATTTAAAGAAGTGTATGTATATATATTATAAATAGATCATATATTGTCAAAATTAATAAAAAAAATGATATAATAATGATATGAGAATTTTAATTAATGAAATTAAGAGTCTTGGTGAGACTAGGATTAGGAATCCTAGTGGTGTACAACTTGTATATTGTAATAAATAGGTTATCAAAGGTGGATAACACGTAACATTAAAAACACAACAAAAATTCCTTCTTCACTTCCCAACAAGTTTCTCCCATCCCAAGTTTTGAAGAAAAAAAATTCAGCCGAGATTTCTTCCTTGTGTCGCCGTATAGACTCTGGATTTATGAAATTTGGGTGTCCTATTCTCAACGAAGAAATTGTTTGTGATTTCTATTGCAATTCAAATAAGGAACATAGTCTCTGATAGTTGGCTTGGTTTGACGATCAAAGACGAAAGAACCGTTCGAAGAGAGATACAAGAAGGGTTATCTCTGTCCAACATAATTTACGCGAAGGTAACAATGCTAAACACCTTATGGACGTTTAAATGCATACGATGCCCAAGTAAAGTTTCGAGCGTTGAAACTAAAATTTAAAAATTCTATTGCGTCTTGAGTGCGAGAAAACGGTGTCCCAACAATTTAATAGATGATATTTTATATTTTTCATTTTTAAAGGAAAATTAAATGCAATCTCCATACTCTTGCTTTTAGGTGTGCACATTCCAGTTGATTCTGAAAAATGCATCTTCTTTACTTGATGATAAAGATCCAATCAAGTTGGAAGCCGGGCACCAAACTAAGTGATCTTATACAGTATGTTTTCATTTGGTTGATTGATCCTTAGCCTGTTGTTTCTTTTATATCTCCATTATCTCGGAATCATTTAACTTCGCACACATCAAAAGACTGGAACTCTGAGAGATAATGACCTGAGAGATTTTAAAATTTATTTCAGCAGATTCATTCAGTAAAATTTTCCTCTCTTATGCAGATTGTTTACATCTCTTAGTGGCATGACTAGAGAAGGGGATGTTGCTCTAACTTCTATCAGGTATGTACGGCAAGTGTTTTATTAACATACATCACGCTCTTCTAAATCAATCTTCAAATTTGAGAAACTTTTGAAAATTTATTGATTCGGAATCATAACATGTTATGTATCATATTTTACTGTCAAGCAGGCAAAGAGTTGTGTTGGACTTAAGGATGCAATAACTTCTCTGAACAACTTTGAGCAGGGTATCAAGAATTGTCTTGAATTTTGATCGCACTAAGTTTTGGCAAGGCCTAAACCACCACTTCTTGGACATGAACTCAAATGAATTGTGAAACAGGTGCATTATTGTTTATCACCAATTTTAGGCGCTGTTTATAACGGCTTCTATGGAGACCTTGTATAGTTCACTCGGTAATGCAATGTCATGTTTGCGTGTTTGTAGGCTTTTTGTTTGTTTTTTTGGCATACATCACTATCACATGATATCAAAGTTGTCCGATTGAAACTTGAAAATTTTGATTTATATATAAAAAAAATTGATGTACATGGTTCCAAGTTTCTAGGTGACAGGTCATTTAGCCTCTCATTTTTGGCCAATCTTCTAAAACTTGACAAATGTATGTTACAGTGGGAGTCCAGATATTTAGGTGCACCAGATCGGAGAGAGTGCACCTTTTTTTATAAGTAGTCACCATCCACATCAACTTTCTTCGATATTTTTTGATTCATATGAAATAACAAAATGAAAAGACAATAGGCTGTGAAGCACATTCCATTTGTCAAGAACTCTCTGTAATTTGTAAATATCGTTTTGCATTTGTGGATTGCAAATGGAAGAGTTTAATGGTTCATGTGTATTTGCAATGGATGGAACTATTCTATCTTCTTGCGTTGGTAACATACATATGGAAATCATCCAATCATCCATTATAATTGCATTGGTCGAATCTTTTTGGAAATACAAAGAGCGTGCTAGTTTTCTTATAGTTCTTCATGGTAGTACCATGTAACATAGGCGCACATTTTATGCTAATGCCTTTAAATCAAGTTGAAGATTGCCAGACACTAGAATTGTTGCAGAATTATGCCTCAAAAAAAGTTCTGCTCCTCCCATTCTCGTTGAAATCTACCAGTTCAATTATGACTGCTTAAAGTTAAAGGACATTTGTAAGTGTAAAGTGAACCATTTTTGTTCTTTATTAATGCTTCATAGTCTTTCAGAGTTGCAAACTGGATGATTTGCTCTCATTTAATATGATAAAGTCTATGATAACATGTAAATGACACTCATAAGATTTATCACCTACCTCTATAATGTGAAAGTGCAAGTTTTAATATGTATATCAAGTATTCTACTGAAACTTCGCCTCATGAAATTGTTTGATTGGGTGAACCAGAGGCCTGCAACAAATACAAGCGGCCACATGGTGCACCGTCATCTGGGTGATTTTGAATAGATCTAGGTAAGCTGCGTAACTTATTGAACAAATTTAGTGGATCTTCCAATAATCCGAAATTAGCATCTGGGTCACCAATCTGAGAAAGAGTAACATCGGAAAACCCTAGAGATGGGAGTAATTCATCAGGCCAATCACAGTAGAAATGAAAAGTGGAGCTAGATAGTGTTGTTGCCTGTTTGTTCATGAAGTCTGCTAAGAGAACTGTATGGGTAAGCTGGCACTTTTCGGCAATGATTTTAAGTACTTTCATAGCCTGACAATGTGATAGATAGTACAAGATACCCTCCAAAATCCATACTGTACTCTTCTTTGGCTCGAATCCTGATATTTGAAGCTTTTGAAGCCAGTCATCTTCAGTCAAGTCAGCTGCCACTCTACTCAATGATTTGGCTTTCAAAATGGGTTGTTGTTTCTCATCCATTGCATTCACAGCTGCCTCAAGAATATCAGTTTTTGCTTTCAAAACTTCTGGAAAATCAACCTCGAACATACTGCTTTCTTTCAAGCAGCTGAGGCGATATGCCCTTGCATCCATTCCTGTGCAGGTAAGAAAGAACTTCTTTCATCTTATTTATTGAAAATTTTGATATTTGTTTCTTGTGTTTCTTCCATTTTTATTAACTTTACTCATTATATATAAGTCTTGAATTATTGTAGGAAGGATGAAGTTTATACATTCACTACATTTGGACTTCGCTTCATCATTTGGCTGGCAGTTTACAAACAGATTAGGGGGTCAAATCTAACTACATTTCAAAGATTTATGCATGTTCTAATAGTTTTAATTGTTTCTCTGATACAGCGAAAACAGGAGATGTGGAGAGTTTCTGGTTTTCACTGTGTTTACATATTAACTGCAACGAAGTTTGAGATGGACTCTACTTTTGTGCTCTTTATTTTGGACAAGATTATGAGCATTTAAAACTTTTGGGCTTCAATATCATATATGGGTGATCATTAAAAAAATTTACTCTGTGTTAGACAAATTAACCAATATTTTCCGTATAAGTAAAACAAAAATGTGACCACTAAAATGGTTGTTTTTTCCAGCGGCTCAAAATTTCTAAAATTTAACGAATATTAGTCTTTATGTTGATGCTGAAATTTATTGAAACCCATTTTTGTTTTTGACTTTGCCATATATTTCTTGGTCACATTAAATAATGCCCGTAAGGAGGTGGGATTAGGACTGTTGCAGTTGGAATCCAGGTACATATTTTACAATGGGAAGATGTTATTTTATGGATCACCGGTGAAATTGACGAACACAGCTGACATTTGTAAGTATAGCATTTTGGCTTAAGACTTACTTTACGGTGTTAACTAATTTTCCTGTTCCTATGGTGTGCCGGGGTGAATTATCATAATGCGAATTTGGTATAGTTAGTGGTTAGACTAGAAACTTTTCCCAATTGTCAATTTTGAAAAGCAACTCCGAAATTATATTTATTCTGAATTGTCCAGTTGTTTCATTCTCAATTGTCAATTTTTCCTTTTCCCATTAACAATATTCATACATCGGAAACACTGATACGCCATCAAATATGGGAAACATAAGCTGATTTTTATGTGAAATATTAATAGTTTAGCAATGGTGATCCCAGTTCAATTTTCTATAATATAATAGACCACTTCAAATTAAATCTTCTCAATGTCATTTCATTTTAGTAAAATGCAGAACCAAAACTATCTGTAGGATAAAATTCAAAAAGGTCGACACATTACCTGCACCCAGCAGCACCACCTGAGCTCCGGCACAATGAAAGGAATCGAGTGCCGCCTCGAGTTTCGAATCAATCCAGAGGGTTCGAACAGCAAGAATCACCCCCGAAATCTCCCTGGCATTATTAAGCCTGTCTTTCTTAATCTTTTCATAAATGCTTCTCAGGTACGTCTCGCCGGCTAGCAGCTCTGCTACCGGATCATGTATCATGTGTTTCCAAGACGCTCTTCCGGCTGCCGTCTGGCATCCTGATCGACGAAGGGAGTCCCAATCAGTTTCAATAGCTGCATGAAGAGTTTTAACGGTGCCAATACTTAGCAATTCAGGTAACTCAAGCTCTGGCCAAGAATTGTCTTCCGGTAATCCATTTCCTTGACTCGTCATACTATTATTGTGTGACTAGTGTTATCTTTCATTCAAATGAATAGATGAAAGGGAAGAAGGAAAGAGATATACCCGCAAAATTTATATAATGAAGAAGGGAGGACATTGTAGGTAGGGATAAGAAAAGAGAGCCACACACAAAACCAACGTCTCAGAAAGGTGCTCGAGTGTGATATCCGAACTAGTTTTTTGAAGGGCAAGAG
This sequence comes from Primulina eburnea, assembly GCF_022965805.1. Taxonomy (NCBI): domain Eukaryota; kingdom Viridiplantae; phylum Streptophyta; class Magnoliopsida; order Lamiales; family Gesneriaceae; genus Primulina; species Primulina eburnea. Next base: position 13,098,662 of record NC_133112.1, on the reverse strand, counting down.
AAGGTGAAGAAAGAACCACGAGTTGCTTCCAATTCATATCTTTGTTGCTTTAAAGGCCCTTTTTCCCTTTCGTACCTCTCTTTTGGCAAGTTGCAGAACATGTCCTGTCTGTGGTGGTTCCCACTTGCATCCTTCTAGCTTAGGTGTTGCATAGAGCCAATTGCTCCCTTTCTTACCATTTCATATATTTATCATATACTAGCTACTCCCGCTGTCCCCATTTTCTTGCCAAATTTACTACAATAACAACCTGGCGTTGGGGAGTGATAACTGCTGAAATGTTGCTAAATCCCTCTTGTAGGTTGAGGAGAAAAAGAGAGAATCCGCCGGGGAAGTCTATGTTTGTAATGTCTACTTATTTAAAAATGAGGAAATATATATATATATATATATATTTATTTTTAAAGAAAAGAGATCGCATTTTGAAAATAAGAATTTGGATATTTGTGTATGCATGCATTCCTTCTTAAAAATATCATTAGCATTTTCCAATAAAAATATAACGGACATAAACAAGTAAAAATCCTAACATCCAACAGTAAAATAAATCAGCGTATAAAAATACTCATATCCTTTCAACATCATAAAATCGTAAATGTGCAGAAAACATGCGGTCCTCGGGTCGTGTCGCCCCACCAGGTCTGCCTACTCAGAATTCGGTACCTCCAGTCCTCTCGATATCATGTTCATCTGCATCACACACACCTAGTGAGTCTAAAGATTCAACATGCCTTTACCAAAAATAACAAGTATATATATATATATAGCACACAATAGAGAAAAATACCATATTCATGATACCTTTCGTGAAATTTACAAGTGTAATATAAACGTGCCGTATGAAATCGTTACATGTCAAAACAGCTCATCATCATTCATCGTTCAACATTCATCATTTATCATTCATCGTTCATTTAGTGACTTCAGTTCATTAGTGCTGACTATTTTACATCATTCTTCATTTACGATGGATCCATCATGCATAGAACTGCGGTACCTGGTCGGACATCAGGGACAATATAACACATCCACTGTGCCTGAGCCTCATCATCAGCATTTACATATACGTCTTAAGTATTTACATATATTTCGATATCCACGACTAATTCTCATAATTCAAAACTGTAACGTACCGTACTTTTACTAATCAAATTTTTGCAGAAAATTTAAAAATTTTCTTAAATAAACATGAACGTTTAAGATTCATTAAAAGAAGTAATCTGTATGTCTCACGAGTTGTTGCAACAAAATATTTGAAAGTTAAAGTTTGTCAAAAGTATTAAATGTTTGCATAAAACGTAAAACATGACGGTCCTCGGGTTAGCCTCCCGCTCAGCCAAAGCCTGTTCTTGAGTCCCCACCGTCAGTCTCCTCATAACCATCCTCACCTGCATCGATCAAGTCTAGTGAGTCTAAAGACTCAACACGTATAAACTGGTAGTAACAAGTACTACATAATAAAATCACATGCAATTTCAAAATAGAGCGTACATACTTAAACTTGAACTTGAAATAAACTTGAACATACGTACATATCTTAGACGTGCCATAACGTGAAACTTTCATAAACATGCTTGCATACTTGAACATACTTAAACATACATAACTTCATAATTTTCTTTGTGTAGAGGCATGTTTCAAAGCGAGTGACCCATAACATAATTCGCCTGATCGGACTAAACCACAGTACTGGGCTGATAGGGACGAATCCACTGCCACATTCATGAGATTCTCGTTCATAATTTAACGGCCTGATTGATCCCCGTTCATAATTTAACGCTTTCCAATCTCGATCTAAACCCGTTCATAATTTAACGGGCGGATTGGTCCCCGTTCATAATTTAACACTTTCCAATCCTAAACATAATTTGGTCACAAGACATTTAACATACCTCAAAAACATTTGTTTTTGCACGTGAAACATACTTACTTGGCGTTGAGGGATTCGTTGGATCTCGCTTGGGGCCACTGCTGCACATACTAACATGAATTTCAACACTTAACTTGCATACTTAGACGTAGGTATTCTTGCTCACCACCGAATTAAATAGATAGCTTATGACATTTTAGATCACTCGGGACTTGACCTCGTTAAATCGTCGTACTAACCCATGACATCGCACCCCGAACAATCTCTAAAATGATGTGTGAACATTTCCCAAAATAAATAAAATACATGAACTTACTATAGAACTTGAAAAGAAAAAAGAACAAAATATTTTTACAGATGGGGCCGCGCTCGGGCGGTAAAACCTTACCGCTCTCGCGCCAGGGTCCACGCTCGGGCGGTAATAAATTACCGCTCGAGCGGCGAGCCTTTTGGGGAAAATACTCGTACATAAAGAGTGGCGCTCGAGCGGTAAAATATTACCGCTCGGGCGCCGAGTATTCTGGACTTCGCGACACGAAGCTTAAAACTCCTACTAAATTATATGAATCATGAACCAATCTATCGAGACTCATCCTAGGCCGCTATAACAGATATTCAACTCAAACAAAAGTCCCCACTGCAACGGCTCGTAGCTCAGAACATGCGAAGGATTAGCTAGATACTTTCTCAGCATCGAGACGTGGAACACATTGTGTACCCCGGCCAGATTCGGCGGAAGGGCAACACGATAGGCTAGTGTCCCAACTCTGTCAAGAATCTCAAACGGTCCAATAAACCTCGGACTCAGCTTGTCTCTCTTCCCAAATCTCATAACACCCTTCATGGGTGCTATCTTGACAAAAACGTGGTCGCATACGGCAAACTCGATATCTCTCCTTCTCTTATCGCCATAGCTCTTTTGGCGACTCTGCGCAGTCTTCATTCTGTCTCGAATCTTGCCCACCACATCTGCATTCTACTGAACTATCTCTGGGCCAAGTTCTGCTCTTTCACCAACCTCATCCCAATGAACTGGTGATCTGCACTTCCTTCCATACAACGCCTCCCAGGAAGCCATACCTATAGATGCTTGGAAACTGTTGTTGTAGGTAAACTCCACTAGAGGTAAATTTGATTCACATGTCCCCTGGAAATCGATCATATAGGCACGCAATAAATCCTCCAAAATCTGAATCACTTGCATAGACTGGCCATCTGTCTGCGGGTGAAAAGCTGTACTGAAAAGAAATTTCGTCCCCATGGATGCATGTAAGCTCTTCCAAAAGGACGATGTAAACCTCGGGTCCCTGTCAGACACAATAGATACAGGGGATTCCATGCAACCGAACTAACTCCTCGATATAGAGCTCCGCATACCGCGTCGCGGAGAAAGTCGTCTTCACTGGCAAGAAGTGTGCCGACTTCGTGAGTCGATCCACTATAACCCAAATAGAATTGGATCCCCTGACTGACCTTGGCAAATCAACCACAAAGTCCTTTGTAATATTCTCCCATTTCCACTCTGGGATGGGGAGTGGCTTAACCAATCCAGCTGACCTCTGATGCTCTACCTTCACCTGCTGACAAGTTAGGCATTCAGACACAAATCTGCGGATGTCTCTCTTCATCCCTGGCCACCAATACAAAATCTTTAGGTCCATGTACATCTTGGTACCTTCTGGGTGAATAGAATACGGAGATACGTATGTCTCTGTCAGAATATCCTCTCTGATCGAATCAACACTAGGCACCCACATTCTACCTCTGTATCTCACAATACCATCTGACACTGTGTAGAGTACCCTGCCCTTGGCTTCGTCCTTCAGCCTCCACTTCTGCAACTACTCGTCTGAAGGCTGGCCCGTACGAATACGGTCTAACAAGGAAGATTGGAGTGTCAGATTAGACAGCCTTGGAGGTCTGCCCTTGCGATAAACTTCTAAATCAAACCTCTGAATCTCAGACTGAAGAGGTCTCTGTGCTGACAACTGTGCTACAACTGCCACTTTCCTGCTCAAGGCGTCTGTGACGACATTAGCCTTTCCCGGATGGTAGCTAATCTCACAGTCGTATTCTTTCACAACTCTAACAACCGTCTCTGTCTCATGTTTAGTTCCTTCTGCGTGAAGAAATACTTGAGACCCTTGTGATCGGTAAATATCTGACATTTCTCGCCGTACAAGTAATGTCTCCAAATTTTCAATGCAAAGACAACAACGGCTAATTCTAAGTCATGCGTCGGGTAATTCTTCTCGTGCACCTTCAACTTCCTGGAGGCATAGGCTATAACCCGACTCTGCTGCATCAGAACTGCGCCTAACCCGAGCTTAGATGCATCGGTGTATAGCACAAATTCTCCTTGCCCTGTTGGCATGGCTAACACTGGTGCTGAAATAAGAGCTTGCTTCAAAGTATCGAAGCTCTTCTGACACTCGCCATCCACACGAACTTAGCATTCTTCTTGGTCACCGAAGTGAGTGGCACTGTTATGGACAAAAACCCTTGAATAAACTTACGGTAGTAACCGGCTAAACCCAGAAAACTGCGGATCTCAGAGGCATTCTTCGGTTCAACCCAATCTCTAACCGCTGCCACCTTGGCTGGATCCACTTCAATTCCACTGCTAGATATTATACGTCCCAAAAACGCTACTTTCTCCAACCAAAATTCACACTTACTGAATTTCGCAAATAGCTTGCGACTTTGCAAATTCTGCAAAACTGTCTTCAAGTGCTGCCTGTGCTCCTCCTGACTCTTCGAGTAAATGAGAATGTCGTCAATAAATACTATGACGAACTGATCTAAGTACGGCTGAAATACTCGGTTCATGAGGTCCATGAAAATTGCTGGAGCATTCGTCAGTCCAAATGGAATCACTAAGAACTCGTAATGGCCATACCGGGTCCTGAAAGCTGTCTAGTGGACATCTGCATCCTTCACCTTTAGCTGGTGATACCCTGATCGAATATCTATTTTAGAGAACACTGTAGCTCCCTGCAATTGATCAAACAAGTCCTCGATCCTAGGAAGTGGGTATTTATTCTTAATCGTTACCTTGTTCAATTCTCGGTAATCGATGCAAAGTCTCATACTCCCATCTTTCTTTTTCATAAAAAGCACTGGTGCTCCCCACGATGAGAAGCTAGGACGAATGAATTCCTTGTCTAGAAGCTCCTGAATCTGCTATTTGAGCTCTAACATTTCAGTTGGAGCTAACCTGTATGGTGCCTTAGAGACTGGCACAGTGCCTGACATAAGATCGATTGCAAACTCCACTTTTCTCTCTGGTGGAAGACCTGTGACGTCGTCAGGAAATACGTCTGGGAAGTCTCTGACTACTGGCACCTCTGATAGTGACGGAGTGGGTACATTAGGTGTTGAAATGATGCTGACCAAGAAAGCCTGACACCACCTAGAATTAAGTCTCCGCGCCTGCATGCAAGAAATCATGCGAGGAAAACTCCTCCATCTAGCTGGCTCGAAAAGAAATTGCTTCATACCCAAAGGTCTTACTAGCACTGATCTCTTCTGGAAATCGATCAACACTATGTTCCTCGTCAACCAGTCCATCCCCAAGATAATGTCGAACTCTGGCATTGGTAAGACAATCAAGTCGGCATACACTAGGTGGCCATGCAATTCCAGATCGATGTCCCTGACCACACTAGTAGCTGATAATTCTTCCCCTGATGGGACTGAGTAATTCACGTCGAGACCAAATGTATTGATATCCAAGTGACTAGCAAACGTCTGTGATAAGAAAGAATGGGTGGCACCTGAGTTTATCAGAAACCTTCACGGAGGAACACATATGCATAGATCAAAAGCTTTACATGTTTTTACACAAACTTTACACATATTAACAGCGTGTATGATGCTCAAGAGAAGAACATGCGTGCCTTGATGTAATATACGCAAGAAGATCGAAGAACGAGCATCGGAGAATAGCCGGCAGAACTTTTCTTGCAAGAAATGGCTATGGCCGAGACTTTCAGCTTCAATTCACGAGGGGAGGTGTTGCTGAGGGAGAGGTGTCGGCTGTTGAGTGAGGATTAGGGTTAAGGATAGATTAGTATAATATTTAAGTTCTAATTAAGGTGCAAATGAGTCTTAATGGGGCTTTTAAAAGAATTAAAAGGGTTTCAAGTCCAATAAGTAATAAAATAGGTCCATCAAGTCCAAACACACTCCCGAAAAATGTTCGTTTTGGTAAGTTTTTGAAAATATTGTTTGAGCTCTCAAAAAGTCCTTTGTTTCGTTAAAATTTGCGTACTGAATAAAAATATGCTCCTGCGGGTAAAAATACCCAGCAAAGCCCATTTCTTGAAAAATATATTTAAAACACCTTATTTTAATTAATAAAAATTAATCATGCAATAAAAATAATTTTTCTGAAAATGCTCTGGTCTCCGTTCCTCATTCGAGCGCGAAATGAAGCTTAAAAATCTTAAGGCATGAACTTTTAAATTATCATGAATTAAATCATATTATACAATAATTATGCATAAAATGCAATAAAAATAATTAAACACATAACTTAAATAAAACCCTAAATTACATGTATTTATGTTAGATGAATTAAATTTCTTGAACCTTACACAGCTCCACTTGGAGCTGTATTTCCCATCCCATAAATTGACACTTGTCTTTTTCTTAAAAAAAATCCGTACTTGAACTTTTTGTTTATCTTTCTTCATTTCCCACACTCTTTTTTTCGTATTTTTCCTTAATCTTGAAGGCAAAAACTTGTGTGAGACGGTCTCACGGGTTGTATTTTGTGAGACGGATCTTTATTTGGATAATCATGAAAAAGTATTACTTTTTATGCTAAGAGTATTACTTTTTATTGTGAATATGGGTAGAGTTGACCCGTCTCACAGATTGTGATCCGTGAGACGGTCTCACATGAGACCTACTCAATCTTGAATTATCATATGTTTTTTTTTACGACTCATTTCATTATTTCCTTTTTATTTTCTTTCCTATTCTCTTAGTTTTAACCATGTCATTTCTTATAATCATCCACAAAAAAATACATCATGATAAGAAGAATTTACATTTTCTTGTTATAAATGTTATAACCATCCACCAAACCATGGTTTCTTTCAAATTTTTTATAATTTGTTTTGTTAAAATCCAGAATTTTAATATCAGATATTTAAAATTAAAAGTGCCGTCATTTTTTCAAAAAAAAAAAAAGAAGAAGTAAATGCTACACTTTTAATTTCAAATTTACATTTAATTTCAAATTTACGTAAGTTTTTATTTTAGCAAAAAATTATCTTAAAAAAATTCTTATTTTGAACAAAGAGCTAATTTTTTAGTATGTGAGAAAATAACTATGGGTTTCTTAAAATACTCTAACTTCATCCTATAAAAAAAACTTTTTAACTCCCAAAAGATCTTATTATTTTTAAACTCATCCTTTATTTTAAGGGCGTATTATTTTATTTTATTTCTTTTTAACTATATATATATATATATATTTATTTCTTTTTAACTATATATATATATATATATATTTATATATATATATATATATTTACATAATAATATATATTTTTACATAATAATAATTTTTCCAATGTAGTCTAGATAATAAAAAAATACGAAGAGTTCCTTTGAATATTTAAATTCTACCATACAGATTTTGAATTTTTAAATTTACTATCCAAAATTGAATATCTATATACAAATAGGATATATTTCTTGTGAGATGATATCACATATACATATACATGAGATAAATCGACCCAACACAACCAAATTACTCTGTCTATTCCGCGCATGAAATTCAAATCTTAATTTGGTACAAGTCAGAATAGTTGTTATTTTGGCTTGATTCGCCTTTGATTCTTGAGGAATCCCAATGCAATTTGGAAGAGAAAATGGAACATCAGAGCATAGAAGAAATTGTAGGCGAGTGTATCGAAATTTTCTACAACCATCTTAACTTTAGAATACCGTAAGTTTTGGCATTGGTAAAAACAATATCGAATCGTTACTAGCTCAATAGCTCAATTGTTATTTTGATTTAATTACATGACTCTAGTAGTTGGACAAGTCAAGTATTTCATATTCTATCAAAAGCTCAAGCTACAGACATCATCAGAAGATAATCACTTGTATTTGTTTCTAACCAGACCGCTCTATCGAAGAAATGCTTGAAGTATGATTGTTCAACTCTAACCGTTCAGACATTAACAAAATAAGATGGGTACGACAAATCAAGTTGTTCAAAGACTATTAGAAAAAGTATGAAACATAGTATCCTATCAACTCCTGATTGACAGAAATATTTCCTAAAATGTCAAGATAAGCATTAAAAGGTCATTTAATGCATTTTTTAGTGAAATGAGGTTGACAATACCAATATGTCATAATTTAGTACAAATTATTGATGAAAAACATTTGTTTTTATTCAGACTTACTCTAACTAATCTCATTTTTTTCATTAACCCTTTAATCAAGAACGTCAGAACTGAAGTCTGATTGCATCCATTGGATTATTGTAAGAGCGTCTAATAACTTCGCTTCATGATCTCCTAGATATTTGTGAGACCCTTAACTTCTAGTCGTTGGTACTAAACAAGCACACACATGATTGAAATCGACTACATACAAAAACTCATATGCTCATGACATATCTCGGTATATAGATACATATATACACTGAGACATACTATTCAACTTCAACTCAGATGTGACTCCCTACAGAAGTATTATATCGGTCTCCTGATAACATGGAGTACTTGTCATTATTCACATACAAAGACAACAATGTCGGCAATATGCTAAATGAGCATTAAATGGATGAGTCAACAAATGTTGGCATTTTTTATTCAGACAGAAAGTAACGCGTTTTATATGCGGTAGGATGCATTTAGACGGAACGCATTTTATACGCGTTTTCACACTGACAGGAAGCTCGATAAATAGAGCTACTCCTTCATTCTGAAATTATCCCTTCTTCGAGTTTTCTCTCATCTTATAAGCATTTGAGTTCTTAGTTCAATAATATTTATGAGGTGTTTTGTTCTCCTGTATTCTCTTTGGAAAAAAAGTGAGTGAGTTGTACACCACAAAATATTATAGTGGAATTCTTTTCATCTTGCCCGTGATTTTCACCCTAATAATTTTTAGAGGTTTTCCATGTAAAACTCGGTGTCCAGTTTATTCTTTATTTTCGGGTTTTATTATCTCAAATTCAGCACGTGGGACCAATATGTGGTATCAGAGCCTGGTTGAAAATTTCTTAAAATTCTGAGTATGCTCTGTGGTTGCAGCCTAGATTGATCTTTCACATCAGAAAAGATTTTTTTGGGATTTTTTATTTAAGGCGGGATTATTTTGTTCAGTCTACTAAAATTGTTGTAGATATAATGGCGGGAATGTACGAGATAACAAAGTTCAACGGAAGCAATTTAATGCTGTGGAAAATAAAGATACAAGCAGTTTTAAGAAAAGATAATTTCTTGGCAGCTATTGGAGATAGACCAGTGGAAATTACGGATGATGGAAAATGGAATGAGATGAATGATAATGCTGTTGCCAATTTACACTTGTCTATAGTAGACGAAGTATTGTCAAGTATCTCTGAGATAAAAACAGCCAAAGTTATCTGGGATACTCTGACAAAGATGTACGAAGTCAAGTGGCTACACAACATGATTTTCCTAAAGAGAAGGCTTTATACTCTTCGGATGGCGGAATCCTCATCGATGACCAACTATATCAACACACTAAATACCCTATTTGCCCAACTCACTTTCATGGGGCATAAAATAGGAGAAAATGAACGGGCGGAGCTTCTACTTCAAAGTCTAGCATATTCATATGATCAAATTATAATCAACATTACCAACAATATTCTTATGGGCTTTCTAAGATTCGATGATGTCTTAACTGCGGTTCTCGAAGAAGAAAGCCGGCGCAAGAATAAGGAAGATAGGTTGGTAACATCAAAGCAGGCATAGGCGTTACCGATGATAAGAGGAAGATTTATGGATCGTGACTCCAGTGGAAGCCAAAGACGAGGTAGATCAAAGTCCAGAAGTAAGAAGAAAAATATTTATTGCTTTAAATGTGGGGATAAAGGGCACTTCAAGAAAGAGTGTGCGAGTATCGAGAAAAGTTCTCAAGAAAATGTGGCCAGTACTTCAGGCAGTGGTTAAATATTATTCAGCAAAACAACAACAGTTGCAAAAGGCAGACAAAAATTTTGTGACACATGGATTAGGGATTCAGGAGCGACGTGGCACATGACATCTCGGAGAGAATAGTTTGACCATTATCAACCAGTATCAGGAGGATCTGTATTCATGGGAAATGATCATTCCTTGGAAATTGCTGGGGTCGGTACTATCAAAATTAAGATGTTTGATGGCACCGTTCGCACCATACATGAGGTACAACATGTGAAAGGACTGACGAAGAATCTTTTGTCCTTGGGGCAATTGGATAACATCAGGTGCAAAACTCGTATCGAGAACGGGATCATGAAAATTGTGAGGGGTGCGCTTGTCGTTATGAAGGCAGAAAAAGTTGTGGCAAATCTATATGTACTTTTGGGAGAAACACACAAAGAGACATAACTAACTGTTGCATCAATTGGTTCAGGAGAAGAATTAACAGTGTTATGGCATAGAAAGCTCGGGCATGTCAGAATGAGGGCTGAAAATTCTCTCAGAATAGAACCTGTTGCCAGGACTTACAAAAGTGTCACTAACCTTTTGTGAGCATTGTGTTACCAGTAAACAACACAGATTAAAGTTTGGCACTTTTACTGCCAAAAGTAGAAGCATATTGGAGCTGATTCATTCGGATGTTTGGCAAGCACCGGTTGTATTACTAGGATGAGCGAGATACTTTGTCTTATTCATTGATGATTTCTCTAGGAGATGTTGGGTGCATCCAATAAAAAAGAAATCAGATGTTTTCCAGATTTTCAAATATTTCGAAGTGAGGGTTGAACTTGATTCTGAAAAGAAAATCAAGTGTCTGAGGACTGAAAATCGAGGAGAATATACCAGTGACAAATTTGATGCATATTGTCAACATGAGGGCATCAAAAGACAGTATACGACGGCTTACACACCTCAACAGAATGGAGTGGCGGAGCGAATGAACAGGACCTTGTTGGACAGAACAAGAGCTATGTTGAGGACTCCGATAGAGATATGGACTGGGAAGCCGACAGATTATTCTCACTTGCATACATTTGGAAGTCCTGTGTACGTTCTATAAAATGAGCAAGAATGATCGAAGTTGGATTCGAAATCCAGAAATGTACCTTCTTGGGTTATGCTGATGGAGTAAAGAGGTCTCACTTGTGGGATCCTACTGTTCACAAGCTTTTCATCAGCAGAGATGTTATCTTCGAGGAAGATAAAGTAAAATGTGGGGACCCGGACGCTAACTCATCTTCTTAAATCATCTTTAGGATTAAATGGATCAATTACATATGTTAGGCAGAATTTTTTTTTTTTAAAGTTGAACATCTCATAATTAAGTGTACAAAATACTACAACAAGTTATACCCTATTTTATTTAATTTACAAGATCAAGTTCAATATCTACAACATGATCCAAGGTACAAACTTGTTCAAAATAAAATCATAACAAACTAGTATTAATCAATCACATAACAGTGTTGAACAACCAGTTCTATATCTGAGCCTATATCACCACTTTAATCTCGATCTTTAATCCTCTTCTCGACCCTGATCATGTCCACCTGTTGTCATGCACACATACAAACACAACAACAGCCGTACAATTCCGGTGAGAAATATATTCCCAGTATAAACAACGTATACATGCATTTCATATAGGCATATACAAAAGCATAAAACATTTATCAAATAGCATGCATCATAATCTGAGAAACATAAATCGATACAAGACTGTAAATCAAACCCTTTAACTCTTAATCTTTGACTCGACTCTTGTCTAGGGATCCTGTTTTGAATAAGATCGTAACAAGTCTCCCACCTACTCTTCCTTGCTAGATGGTGGTACGTTCTTATTCCCAAACTTTGGCACACTATATCGAGTATCTACAATAGGAGTCGATCTTCTCCTAAGCGCGTCGATATAAACAAAACGTCCAGTGACTTGGCACCTCTGCCAAAGACTTTTTCACGATATCTATCTTCTATTCTATGCTTTTCTATAAATCAATAGAACAAGCACATACTTTTAAGGAGTTCAAGTATGTCAAAACAATAACAAGTAAGTATTTGATTTTGGGAAACTCAAGTTATATCTTACTCGAGTTATCTATCCCGGTTTAAATACCTTCCTTTTCTCGGGGTTTGGCTTTAGCTCGTTCTTCTACTGGTTATGAAGTTGAATTCTTGAGTTCGAAGCCTTAAATACCAATCTGGAATGAAATTCGAAAAGTACCATATCACATACAACCCAAAGTACAATTTGATTAAACAATACTTAATCTAATGAACTTTCGACGACATAACGGCGCAACCTCGAGATACCTCGGTAACTCAATATCAGTAAATACCAATCAAAAATCATAACCAATAACAAATACAAGCTAAAATTCTCAAATCTGCATAGTCTCAATTAAACATAAGCTGGAAAATCATAACAATTACATACTGTGTCCGTTCTTCGATCTGGTTTCAATTATATGATTACCATTATCTCAAGAACCCATAATATCAATCATATCATGATTCCTCTAACACTTAACTTTCAAACCATGTAGGAAAGTAATAAAACTTACATCCCTTTGAAGCTCTTGACGAGAGGAGTACGGAACTAAACTCGGATTGAAAATCTGACAGCTGGATATTGCAAAGTCACAATTCTAAGATTCAAGGAAGAACTTGAGAATTTTCCATGGAGCTTCCTCGGTTTCTCTTGGCTGAAATGCTGAGTGAAATGAAGAAGCTTATCTTTAATTGCATGGCAAGACATGTGTCCTTTCTTTATTTTTTACTTTCTACACTTCTTGTGCATATGCGCGTCCAACACAAGCGCATATGCGCGAGACCTACTGTCTCAGCGCGTTGAAAATCCTCCTGCTCGCGCATATGCGCGCCCTGTCTCACGCATATGCGCGAGGTCTTCTGCCTCGGCATTGGCTACTCACGCATATGTGCGCCTCATCACCGCGCATATGCGCGAGTTCTTCTGGCCTCACACATAATCATAAGCTTTTTCCTATTTCCTTCGAGCTTTTCCTTCCATAATCACACCAATTCATCAATTAATTAATCTCGGGTTACAATGATAAAATCTCAGGCTTTACAATTCTCCCTCTCTAAGACATGATTTCGTCCTCCAAATCACATGCAATCAAATCATAAAAGATAAGAAATATAACAGAAACTAAATAAGAAACGCATATCAGTGAAACAACACTGGAAATTTCAGTCTCATATTTGATTCAGTCTCCCAAGTAGATTCTTCAATGCCATGACGAATCCACTGAACTTTCAAAAGCGGAATAGTCTTCATTCTGAGCTGTTTTTCCTTACGATCAAAAATCTGAAGTGGCTTTTCAAAATAACTCAGAGTTTCATCGAGTTCGGCCTCATCAGGCTGAAGAACATGAGAAGTATCAGGAAGATATTTCCGTAGCATAGACACATGAAAGACATCATGTATTCCAGAGAGAGACAGAGGAAGAGTAGGTCGATAGGCACGATCACCTATCTTCTCCAGAATCTCATATGGACCGATATAACGTGGAGATAATTTTCCTCACTTGCCAAATCTGAAAATGCCTCTAAAAGGAGAAATCTTCAGAAAGACTCTGTCTCCTGCCTCAAATTCTAAATTTCGACGTCGAATATTCACATATTTGGCCTGTCTATCCTGAGCTGTCTTCATTCTCTGCTGAATCATCTTTACTGTTATATCTCGTATCATACCAAGCCCAATTTCAGGTACCTCAGAGATATCATCCCAATAAAGAGGATATCTGCACTTCTTGCCATACAAAGCTTCAAACGGAGTCATCTCTATCTTGTCTGATAGATGTTGTTGTATGAGAATTCACAAAGTGGTAAATAATCTTTCCAGCTAGTGCTAAAATCTAGCACTACAGTTCTAAGCATATCCTCTAATGTCTGGATAGTCCGTTCTGATTGCCCATCAGTCTGAGGATGATATGCAATATTCATATGTAATTTTTTACCTAGAGCTTGTTGCAAACTATGCCAAAAGTGTGAAGTAAATCGAGGATCACGATCTGATGCAATGGACTTTGGCACTCTATGCAATCTAACCACTTCTCTGACATATATCTCTACCATCTGATCGTGTCTATATGTCATTCGGTACAGAATAAAACACGGTGATTTGGTCAATCTGTAAATAACGACCCAAATTGCATCACAACCTCGGGAGGATCGTGGTAGCTTCGTAACAAAATACATGGAAATGTGATCCCATTTCCATTCTGGGATAGCTAAGCTATGCAGTAGACTTCCTGGTTTCTTCCTTTCTGCTTTCACCTGTTTGCAATTCAAAAATTTGGACACAAAATCTGCAATATCTGATTTCATCTGTTTCCACCAAAACCGTTTCTTCAAATCATTGTACATCTTTCTGCGACCAGGATGAATACTAAAACGACTACCATGTGCTTCTGTCAAAATATGTTGTCTCAATTCTGAAACATCTGGCACAACAAGACGATTATTCACATATAATACATTATCACGAACCAGATATTCGGATTGATGTCCTGATCTGACCATCGCAATCGAATTCTGAATATTCTGATTGACTTTATGATTTTCTTTGATTTTGAAAATCAGCTCTGGTTCAACTTGAACAGCATAAAGTCTCAGAGGTTTACAATCTGTGTCAAATACTAATCCAGAAAGACAGCAATCTTCAATCAAATTCGAGATACCAATCGTCGCTAAGGATAAAGAACATACCTTTCGACTCTGCGCATCAGCTGCTGCATTTGACTTCCCCGGATAATATTTGATTTCACAATCAAAATCTTTCCGCAAATCAAGTCATCTACGTTATCTCATATTCAGTTCACACTGTGAAAATAGATATTTCAAACTCTTGTAATCAGAATAAATTTCAAACTTCTCACCATATAGATAGTCTCGCCAGATTTTAATGCAAATACAATGGCAGCCAAATCAAGATCATGAATCGAGTAGCGAGTCTCGTGTGATTTTAATTGTCTTGAGGCATAAGCAATAACATGTCATCGCTGCATCAAAACACAACTTAGTTCCCTGTGAGAAGCATCACAATAAACAACAAAATCACCAGTACCTGACGGAATGGTCAACACTGGAGCACCTGTTAATCTCTTTTTCAATTCTAGAAAACTGGATTTACACGCCTTTGACCAAAAAGAGAGGTGTTTTTTTGGGTTAACTGAGTAATTGGCTTAGTAATACTAGAGAAATCTTTGATGAATCGACGATAATAGCCCGCTAAACCCATAAAACTGCGTATCTCTGGCACTGAGGTCTAGGCCAATTGATCACAGCCTCAACTTTGCTAGGATCAACAGAAATACCATTTCCAGAATATAATGTGTCCAAAAAATACACTTGTTTTAGCCAAAATTCACATTTTGATAGCTTTGCATATAATTTCTCAGCTCTCGGCGTATTCAATACAATTCTCAAATGCTCAGCCTGACCAATCGTATTCTTTGAATAAATCAGAATTTCATCAATAAAAGTAATCACAAAGTCATCAAGATATTTCTGAAATATACGGTTCCTCAAACCCATAAATACAGCTGGAGCATTCATTAAACCAAACGGCATGACTATAAACACATAGTGGCCATACCTGGTTCTGAAAACTGTCTTCAGTATATCAGAATCTCTGACTCTCAATTGATGATATCCAGATCTCAGATCGATCTTGGAATAAACAGAAGAACCCTGCAACTAATCAAATAGATCATCAATTCGAGGCAAAGGGCATTTATTCTTTATAGTAGCTTTGTTCAATTGCCGATAATCAATGCAGAGTCTCATTGAACCATCTTTCTTTCTGACAAATTGTCACACCCTTACTCTATACTTAGCATATTTACCATAATTAAAATAAGGTTTGAATGATATAACTATATTATGAAGCAAATCAAATAAGAGGCATCACTTTGGTGGTTTATAAAATTTTTGGCATGATGTCCCTACATTTTGTTTAAACCAAACCTCAAGCAATACCATATATACAACAATATCAACTATATTTTCATATAAAACTATGCACCATATTTTCCATATTCTCATATACATGCATATTATGTATCATTATAAACATAATATGATACTTGTTTCAAACCCTAACATTTCACTTATTATAATACATATGCGGAAAGTCCCGGTTCTTGTCGAGGTGAGGCACGTCACAAGCATCCATTGGCGAACCGGCATCCTACGCATCTTCACTACCTGATCTTGTAATACATGAGCTACGTGAGTTTATAAAACTCAATAAGTTGGCACTTGTACGTATCAATATGCGTCGAAGGAACATACATATCAAGTCGTGACAACAATGAAACATTAAACCATGTCATATCATAGCATATATTCATGTTAATTTTTGTACTTGAGCCTCATTAGTTGACCTGTACTACTGTGATTGCTTTATTATATAGCTACTACTGTGTTGGACGTCAGGGAGCAACCTTTGGCAACCCCACGCCCCATGATCATATATTGGCCAATAGCTTTGGTGGACTTAAAACCACCCATGATGTCAACAAGCTCTATATCATGTAAAAATCAGTCCTTTTCCTTTCATGTTCATGTTCATGTTCATAACATAGCACCCATCATCAACATTCATGAGTTTCTTACATATTTAATACATAACAATGGAATATGGTCCTATGTTTTCATCAATAAGATACTAACAATGTACATATAGCAATAATCAATGGGAAGTATTTGAAATCATAATATTACTCATGTATTACTTCAAGAACATGCCAACTTACGGTCCAAACTTAAGAACACTGGTTTGAGATGGTGTTTCTCTCTCCTATACTGTCAAATACATCAATAATTCAGTCACTATTGTATAAACTAAATGAAAATCGTTCCTCTACATGTAGAACAACTAAAAGAGAAGAAAACTTACACCTCTATGATGTTCTTGTGATGGAGAACTAAGATCTATCTTCAAAATGATGAAGGAAAGGAAGAAGGGAGCTTTGGGAGGAAGTTTTCTTGATTTCTTTCGTGTTTTGCTGAAGAAGAGATGAAAGAAGCTGATGGAAATGTTCAGAACTTTGAAACTTATCATCTTATATAAAAGGCGGCGCTCGGGCGGTCATAAATTACCGCTCGAGCACGGAACATTCTGTCCAAGACCAGATTTCCAGAACTAGTGGCGCTCGAGCGTTCATTTATTACCGCTCGGGCACCACTCTGCGCACTGTCACCTCAAAGATCGTTCCCGAAATGGCTCTTCCGTTCATAATCGGAAAATATGGTAAACTACAAAGTTGTAGCCCTATTTCCTGGCTTGAATCTCCAACTGGTTTCAGGTCATTTGGAGGTCTGGGTAAAAGGTTATGTCCATTCTCCTAACATGTGTCAGTGAGGAAATGACGGTATACACGACACACTTCGGTGCACTTTTGGCTCGTCTTCCACAATGATTTGGACAAAATCCGAAACGTGAAAGTTGTAGCATTATATCTTAGCTTTCTAATGGTTAAGGCCTCACACAATTTGGATCAATATTCAAATCATTATGCTAAAACCCATAACAACTACCACAATTTCGTTTCATTTCCTGCCGTCCTATACCAACTTTCATTACACCACTTCTACCTACACCTCTTACTACCACTATTTTAATACATATTCATTCTCAATACACCATGAACAATATAAAAGTCATGTTCAATCTCAATATTGATACCTCAATCATCACATGAAATCTAATCATCTAAATAACTACATAGTAAACGACATAAACGTATTACTAATCATTTGTACGAGTAATCGGACATTACAATTCTCCCCTCCTTCAAAGAATTTCGTCCTTGAAATTTGACGTACCATATAGTTCAGGATATCTCTGTTGGATCTCGTCTTCTCGCTCCCAAGTTGCTTCTTCAATTGAATGGTTGCCCCATAGTAGTTTCACCAAAGGTATTTCCTTGCCTCGTACACTTTTGATTTCCTATCGAGGATTTGGACCGGTCGTTCTTCATATGAGAGATTCGATGCAATCTCCAAAGGTTCGTAATGAAGAACGTGAGAAGGATTGGCCAAATACTTTCGTAGCAAGGAAACGTGAAAAACATTGTGAACATTTGACAAGTTCGGAGGTAAAGCAACTCGGTAGGCTCTGTCTCCTATTCTTTCCAAGATTTCAAATGGACCGATATATCTTGGACTCAATTTTCCCTTCTTACCAAAACGCAAAATGCCCTTCAATGGTGATATATTTACAAATACATGGTCACCAACCTGAAATTCCAATCGACGACGTCGCACATCAGCATAGCTTTTCTGTCGACTCTGGGCAGTGTGCATTCTTTCTCTGATCTTGGTTACCAATTCAGCTGTCTGTTGTACCAATTCAGGTCCTAATAATTTCCTTTCTCCTATTTCATCCCAATGTATTGGAGATCGACATTTTCTACCATATAATGCAACATATGGTGCCATTCCAATGCTTGACTGATAGCTATTGTTAAATGTAAACTCAGCCAGCGGTAGTTTACTATCCCAACTACCTGGGAAGTCAATAGTACATGCCCTAAACATATGTTCCAAGATCTGATTCACTCGTTCTGATTGTCCATCAGTTTGAGGGTGGAATGCTGTACTGAATGACAATCGAGTTCCCATAGCATGATGCAAGCTTTTCTAAAATGCAGATGTAGATTTGGGATCTCTATCTGATACAATGGACACTGGGATGCCATGAAGCCTCACTATCTCTTTGATGTATTCTTCAGCATATTGATTCATCGTGCATGTGGTCTTCATCGGAAGAAAGTGAGCTGATTTTGTAAGTCGATCCACAATAACCCATATAGCATTGAATCCGCTTTGTGTTCTTGGCAAACCAAGGATGAAATCCATCGTGATGTGTTCCCATTTCCACTCAGGAATGGGTAATGGTTTCAAAAGTCCTGCTGGTCTTTGATGTTCAGTCTTGACTTGTTGACAAGTTAGACATTGTGCAACAAATTGAGCAATGTCCCTTTTCATACTTGGCCACCAAAATAATGGTTTCAAATCCTTGTACATTTTTGTGCCTCCTGGATGGATCGAATAGGGAGTAGCATGAGCATCAATAAGAATGTCGGTTCTGATCGTTCCTTGCTTTGGCACACACAATCTCCCTTGATATGTCCATATTCCTACCCCATTCAATTCAAAGTTCAAATTTCCTTTTTCTTCATCTCGCTGTCTCAGTTGTTGTAATTCAGTATCTGTATTTTGTTCACCTTTGATTCTGTCTGCAAGCGTTGGTCGAACCATAAGAGATGATAACTGAATTGCAGCTCCCTTTGGAATAACATCAAGCTTCAAGTTCTGCAAATCCCATAGAAGTTGTTCTTGTACTTGCATCGCAGCAATAGAACTGTACTTTCGACTTAACGCATCTGCAACAGCATTGGCTTTACCTGGATGATAGTTAATAACACAATCGTAATCCTTCACCAATTCCAACCAACGTCGTTGTCTCATATTCAGTTTCTTTTGCGTGAATAAATATTTCAGACTCTTGTGGTCCGTGTAAATTTCACACCGTTCACCATACAGATAATGGCGCCATATTTTCAATGCAAATACCACTGCTGCCAGTTCTAAAGCATGTGTGGGATAATTCTTTTCATATTCCTTCAACTGTATTGAGGCATAAGCAATCACCTTCCCGTGCTGCATCAAAAATGCTCCTAAACCTTGTTTCGAAGCATCACTGTATACCACAAAATCTCCTGATCCTTCTGGAATCGCAAGGACCGGTGCTGATGTCAATTTTGTTTTTAATTCTAGGAAACTGCGATCACATGCTTCATTCCATACAAATTTCACATTCTTTCGTGTTAAAGCAGCCAAAGGTAATGCTATCTTAGAAAATCCCGCTATAAACCGACGGTAATAACCAGCTAGCCCAAGAAAACTACGTACCTCGGTAATAGTGGTAGGTCGTAGCCAGTTATTAACAGCTTCAATCTTACTTGGATCCACTGATATGCCTTCTTTTGAAATGATATGACCTAAGAATGCTACTTGTTCAAGCCAAAATTCACATTTCTTCCATTTGGCATATAAATGTTTATCTTTCAAAGACTGCAAAACAAATTGCAAATGTTCTCGATGCTCCTCTACAGTTCTTGAGTAGATGATAATATCATCTATAAACACAATCACGAACTTGTCTAGAAATGGCTTGAAAATTCTATTCATTAAATCCATAAAAGCTGCTGGTGCATTTGTTAGTCCAAATGGCATTACAAGAAATTCATAATGCCCGTACCTGGTTCGGAAGGCAGTCTTTGAGATATCATCTGATTTAACTTTTAATTGATGATAGCCTGATCGTAAATCAATCTTCGAAAAGATAGCAGCTCCTTGTAATTGATCAAACAAATCATCAATTCTGGGGAGTGGATATTTGTTTTTAATTGTCACTTTGTTCAACTCCCGATAATCAATACACAAACGAAGAGTACCGTCTTTCTTTTTCACAAACAAAACAGGTGCACCCCACGGTGAAAAGCTCGGTCTAATAAACCCTTTATCAAGCAACTCCTGTAACTGTTCTTTCAATTCTTTCATTTCTGTAGGAGCTAATCGATAAGGAGCTTTTGAGATCGGATGAGTTCCTGCCACAACATCAATTACAAATTCGATCTCTCTATCTGGGGGTAAGCATGTTACATCATCAGGAAATACTTCTGGAAACTCACACACAACATCTGTATCTTTTAGTTCACGAACTGGTGGATCAATAACTAAAACAGATGCTAAATATCCTTGACACCCCTTCTGTAATAATTTACAAGCCTTCATACAAGAGATTATCCGAAGAGGTAAGGATATACCTGCACTTGCTACTGTGAATGGTTTAGCTCCTACTGGTGCAAACTTGATCATCTTTAGACCACAGTCAATAGTAACTCTATACTTCGAGAGCCAACCCATTCCCAATATCACATCAAAATCGGTCATTTTCAAAACAATCAATTCAGCATACATCTGATGACCTTGGACATATATTGGACATCCTCGCACAATCTGATCTGTCTGTAATTCTTGCCCGGAAGATAAGGCTATAGCGAGTTGTGTCTCTGTTGTACTTGCTGTAATGCTCAGTCTCCTTACAAACGATTCCGAAATAAAAGAATGTGTGGCTCCTGAATCTAGTAAAACAATAGCAGTAATACCAGAAATCAAGAACATACTGGTGATCATCGATGTATCCGCATCCACTTCTTCATTGGTCATGGAGAAAAGACGTCCATGTACTTTCTCAGAACTTCCTGGACAATTCTTGGCGAGATGTCCTGGCTTCTTGCAACGATAACAGACATTAGAACCCTGCATACACTCCCCACCATGGAGTTTGCCACATTTAGGACAAGGCGGCCTGTCCTGTTCTTTACGTGGAGGGGTACCTTTGCCACGGGGTTCCTCTGGTCGAGTACCCTTGCTACCGGTGTTTTTTCCTTGTCCTGTTCCTTGGCTCTTTTGAAAGTACTGCTGCCTTCGCTGCTGCCTATCTCTCTCAAT
This sequence comes from Primulina eburnea, assembly GCF_022965805.1. Classification (NCBI taxonomy): domain Eukaryota; kingdom Viridiplantae; phylum Streptophyta; class Magnoliopsida; order Lamiales; family Gesneriaceae; genus Primulina; species Primulina eburnea. Next base: position 13,077,056 of record NC_133112.1, on the reverse strand, counting down.
GTCTTGTTCGTCATATTCAGCCATAAGTGCTCTTTCCACTATCTCCCCATACGTAGCAACTTTCGACATTCGTACATCTCTTTTAATTTCAGAGCGAAGTCCCCTCATGAAGTGTTCGCCCTTACTTGTGTCATCCTGTGCAATATATGGTACATATTGGACTCCGGCCTCGAATTGTTGTATGTATTCCCCCATTGACATGGTTCCTTGCTTCAGATTAAGGAAATCGCTGGCTTTCTTGGCTCGTACATCTTTACTGAAATACTTGTTGTAAAACACGGTTTTGAAAGTTCCCCATGTCAATGGTCCAACTGGTAATGCAACTCTTGCACTTTCCCACCATATTCTTGCATGTTTTGTTAAGAGAAAGATGGCATAAGTTACTTGGTCAGCATCATCCATATGAAGGCAGGAGAAGATGGACTCCAATGATTTAATCCATTCTTCTGCTACTGCCGGATCGGTACTTCCCATGAATTCAAGGGGATTCAAACGTCAAAAACGATCGTATACGTCTGTCTGAACAGGCACATGTGTGTGTACTATGGTTTGTGCTTGTTCCTGTTCATGAGTAGTCCGTTGCATCTCCAGTAGCTGCTGTATTTGGTCACCATGGACTTTTGCTTGTTGTTGGAGTAATGGAGCGAAGTCATCTATCGGTCGTGGCGCACTGCCCTCACCTTCGACTGTGGGGCCTTGCCCTTAGATGACTCTCCTTCATGTACTTTACGTTTAGGTGGCATCATGTTTGATCCTACATATAGATCACAGAGACACATAACTTAGCATAAACTATGGAATACAAATATACTTACTTGCCGAGTTCTCCATGTGGATGAAGTTCAGTGTCTTCCCTGTCGAAGAACCGTGGGCTCTGATACCATAAAAATGTCACACCCTTACTCTATACTTAGCATATTTACCATAATTAAAATAAGGTTTGAATGATGTAACTATATTATGAAGCAAATCAAACAAGAGGCATCACTTTGATGGTTTATAAAATTTTTGGCATGATGTCCCTACATTTGTTTTAAACCAAACCTCAAGCAATACCATATATACAACAATATCAACTATATTTTCATATAAAACAATGCACCATATTGTCCATATTCTCATATACATGCATATTATGTATCATTATAAACATAATATGATAATTGTTTCAAACCCTAACATTTCACTCATTATAATACATATGCGGAAGCTATACAATAATAAGTTCCGGTTCTTGTCGAGGTGAGCCACGTAACAAGCATCCATTGGCGAACCGGCATCCTACGCATCTTCACTACCTGATCCTGTAATACATGAGCTACGTGAGTTTATAAAACTCAATAAGTTGGCACTTGTACGTATCAATATGCGTCGAAGGAATATATATATCAAGTCGTGACAACAATGAAACTTTAAACCATGTCATATCATAGCATATATTCATGTTCATTTTTGTACTTGAGCCTCATTAGTTGACCTGTACTACTGTGCTTGCTTTATTATATAGCTACTACTGTGTTGGACGTCAGGGAGCAACCTTTGGCAACCCCACGCCCCATGATCATATATTGGCCAATAGCTTTGGTGGATTTAAAACCACCCATGATGTCAACAAGCTCTATATCAAGTAAAAATCAGTTCTTTTCCTTTCATGTTCATAACATAGCACCCATTATCAATATTCATGAGTTTCTTACATATTTAATACATAACAATGGAATATAATGCTATGTTTTCATCAATAAGATACTAACAATGTATATATAGCAATAATCAATGGGAAGTATTTTAAATCACAATATTACTCATGTATTACTTCAAGAACATGCCAACTTACAGTCCAAACTTATGAACACTGGTTTGAGATGATGTTTCTCGCTCCTATACTGTCAAATACATCAATAATTCAGTCACTATTGTATAAACTAAATGAAAATCATTCCTCTACATGTAGAACAACTAAAAGAGAAGAAAACTTACACCTCTATGATGTTCTTGTGATGGAGAACTAAGATCTATCTTCAAAATGATGAAGGAAAGGAAGAAGGGAGCTTTGGGAGGAAGTTTTCTTGATTTCTTTCGTTTTTTGCTGAAGAAGAGATGAAGGAAGCTGATGGAAATGTTCAGAACTTCGAAACTTATCATCTTATATAAAATGCGGCGCTCGGGTGGTCATAAATTACCGCTCGAGCGCGGAACATTCTGTCCGAGACCAAATTTCCTGAACTAGTGACGCTCGGGCGGTCATTTATTACCGCTCGGGCGCCACTCTGCGCACTGTCACCTCAAATATCGTTCCCGAAATGACTCTTCCGTTCATAATCTGAAAAAATGGTAAACTACAAAGTTGTAGCCCTATTTCTTGGCTTGAATCTCCAGCTGGTTTCAGGTCATTTGGAGGTCTGGGTAAAATGTTATGCCCACTCTCCTAACATGTGTCAGTGAGGAAATGACGGTATACACGACACACTTCGGGGCACTTTTGGCTCGTCTTCCACAATGATTTCGACAAAACCCAAAACGTGAAAGTTGTATTATTATATCTTAGCTTTCTAATGGTTAAGGCCTCACACAATTTGGATCAATATTCAAATCATTATGCTAAAACCCGTAACAACTACCGCAATTTCGTCTCATTTCCTGCCGTCCTATACCAACTTTCATTACACCACTTCTACCTACACCTCTTACTACCACTATTTTAACACATATTAATTCTCAATACACCATGAACAATATAAAAGTCATGTTCAATCTCAATATTGATACCTCAATCATCACATGAAATCTAATCATCTAAATAACTACATAGTAAACGACATAAACGTATTACTAATCCTTTGTACGAGTAACCGGGCATTACACAAATAGTACTGGAGCACCCCAAGGAGAAACACTCGGTCTGATGTAACCCTTGGCTAGTAAATCCTCTAGCTGATCTTTTAATTCTTTCAATTCAACTGGTGCCATTCTGTATGGAGTTTTAGAAATAGGCACTGTACCTGGTATCAATTCAATGCTGAAGTCTATTTCTCGGACTGGACGCAAACCTGGAATCTCATCTGGAAAGACATCAGCAAACTCACATAAAACTGGCAAATATGCCAATATGTCTAGACTTCAGTACATCTACTGAATATACAAGGATTCCCTCTACTCCTTTCTATAATAATCGAGTCATAGACAAATCAGATATCAAAGAAATTCGAGCTCTGGAACCCTTATCGTAAAATTTCCATTCATCAACCATTTTAGGTTTGAATCTTACAATTTTATGGAAACAATCTACAGTAGCTCTGTACTTGGTCAGCATATCAATACCGATAATGCAGTCAAAATCAGACAAACCGAGTACAATACAATCTAACTCTATCTCATTACCATTATACTGCAGCATACAATGTCTAACACAATTCGCTGATATAGGACCTTTCCCCCAAGGTGAAGAGAGACACTACAACAGATAAAGACTCAACAGGAAAAGCATGCATCAATGTAAATCGCTCAGAGATAAAAGTATGGGATGCACTCGTATCTGTCAACACATAAGCAGGATAACCACAAAGAGAACAGTTACCTGCAACTACATCATCAGGTGCTTCCTGGGCCTGTTCTTCAGTCATGCAAACACTCTGGCCTGCTGTCTCGGAGGCTGACTAACAGTCTGGCTTCCTCCTAGAATCGGCTGTGACTGGGCAGGTGCTGGCTGGAAAGAGTGAACAGAAGATGATCGTCCATCAGCTTGAGCCACTGATCCATATGATCCTGCTCCCTGGGATTGTTGTGAACCTCGCTGTGGACAAACTTTGGCAAAATGTCTCGGCTGTCGACAGATGTTGCAACTAACAAACACTCCTTGGCATTGCTCTATTGGATGTCTTCCTCCACATGTTCTACAATAGACTTCTATATAATTTTGGCCCGAACCGGTCTGTCGTGTGTGGGGACCCGGGCTCTAACTCTTTCCTTTGGGATTCAATGGATCGTTAATATAAAAAGTGGGTCAAATTTTCGCTTTTCAACATTTATTCTAATGTTGTATAAACAAGCATAAAGTCTTTATTTATTTTACAAACATAAGGTACAACATGTCTTGTTCCATCCATTCTCAACAACTAGTAATTAAATACAGTATATGTCAAAAGTACAACTTCTAGTTCTTCTGCTATGCCCGAGATCACCACGCTATGTCCATCTCTCATCCTCTGCGTGACCCAGATCCTGCCCCACCTGTTGTTATGCACACATACAAACATAACAACAGCCGGAAACTCCGGTGAGAACAAATCCCAGTATAAACATGTATACATGCATATAATCAATCTAAAACATGAAACATGATATAATGAATGTCATCCATATAAACATGCAATGCAATGCGAATCAAATCATATCTGGACTCGACTCGACTAGAACTCTAGGGATCCCGATGTGAATAAGACGTCAATGGCTGTCACCTACCCTCCCACTCGGGGTGACTGTACGTCTTATTCCTAGACTTCGTTCTGAGCTGTATCGACGACTGGAATAGGAGTCAGAGCTGCTCCTAAGCTGAGATACACCGAACATCTAGATATTTGACAATAGCTGTCAACGACTCTCCTATCTTAAATGCAATGAATATCAATCTGTAAACAAAGCATGCTCATATTCATATCTGAATATCACAATGATCTTATATGCTTGAATACAATTCTATAATCAAAGCATAATCATGCTACAAGATTTGAATATAATTCTATAAACAAGTCATAAACATGTTACCATATATACAACAATGCTAGTATGTGATTTTGGTTGGGAAACTCAAATGATATCTTATTTGAGTTGTGGCTTCCCAAACAAACATGGCTTATACCTTTCTTGTCGTAGGAAGACTCGAAGTCTCGAAGTCAATATTAAATCTGTCAATCCGAATCTGAAATGATAATATTGATATATCTTCTATCAATTTCTAACTCAATATAACACATATACAATTCAGTAATTGATTCTGATACAATTCGACGGTATAACGGCTTGATTCTTCAGTACCGATCAATCTAAATCTCATCCTATATCAATAATCAATACCCTCAACTCATAATCAGTACCATAACCATTTCAAACTATGAAAATCTGCATAATCTTATGCATATACATGCTGGAAATTATAATAATTGCATCTGATATCCGATATTCAATCCGGTAATGAATATACGATGCTCATTATATCAAGAACACAATATAACCATCATATTATAATTTCCTCAATCCATAAAATCTTAACCATGATGGAATTGAAGGAAACTTACATCACCTTGAATCCCTTGAAGCAAGGAACAAGAATCTCTACTCGGAATACAAATCAGATGGCTAAATCATTCAAAATCACAACAAAATCACAAGTCTAAGATCAAAAGGAAATGGAGGTTTTCTCCTTGGCAAGCTCTCGGTTTCAGCATTCTGAAATGGAGGAGAAGCAGCCACCACATCATATTGCATGGTTAAGGGCAAGTGTCTTATTTTTCAAATGACACGCACGACCGCGGGTGCGGTAACATTATGAGCGCGGGTGCGCTCATGCTTCGGCACCCTATCATTTTTCACAAAATAGCGACCGCGGGTGCGGTCTTGTTACCGCGGGTGCGGTCTTTCTGCACCGCGGGTGCGGTGATGCTACGAATAAAATCTGCCAACTTACTGTCTATGCACCGCGGGTGCGGTCTAGGTTGCACCGCGGGTGCGGTCTGGCTTCGATTTTTCTTGCTAAATTCTATCATTGCATGACCGCGGGTGCACTCCTGTTTTGGGCGCGGGTGCGGTCTTGCAAACTCTTAATTTTCATGTCTTTTCTCCTCTCCTCGCACGTCATGCATTCCCATATCTTCCGAATATCATTTTAATGAAAACTAATAATCTCGAGCCTTACATTTCTCCCCCTCAAAGAAATGATTTCGCCCTCGAAATCGCAAGCAATTATCAAATATACATGACAAGTAATATAACCAGAATTGAAAATTTACTTACATCATGTAAATAATTCGGGATATTTCTGTCGCATATCTGCTTCTGTTTCCCAAGTCGCTTCTTCAATGCCATGACGACTCCACTGAACTTTCACAAGTGGAATAATCTTCGTTCTGAGCTTATTTTCTTTCCGATCAAGAATCTGTATCGGTTGTTCCACATAGCTCAATGTCTGATCAAGCTCAGCTTCGTCAGGCTGAATGACATGAGAAATATCTGGCATGTATCTACGCAACATCGATACATGAAAAACGTCATGTATTCCAGATAGAGAAGGAGGAAGAGCAAATCTATAGGCTCGGTCGCCAATCTTTTCTAAGATCTCGTAAAGACCGACGTATCTAGGAGACAGCTTCCCACGCTTACCAAATCTGACAACGCCTCTGAATGGGGAAATCTTTAGAAATACGGTCTACGTCTGACATTGGCGTATTTAGCTTGCCTATCTTGTGCCGTCTTCATTCTTTTCTGAATGACTTTCACCTTCTCAGTCATGTCACGAATCATATCTGGCCCAAGTTCCGGTACCTCTGAGACGTCATCCCAGTACAGCGGAGATCTGCACTTCCTGCCATATAAAGCTTCAAACGGTTCCATCTCAATGCTTGTCTGATAGCTATTATTGTAAGAGAATTCACAAAGAGGTAGAGAATCTTGCCAACTAGTGCCAAAATCTAGCACTACGGCTCTCAACATATCCTCTAAAGTCTGGATAGTCCGCTCTGACTGTCCGTCTGTCTGAGGATGATAAGCAGTACTCAGGTGTAATGTCGTACCTAGAGCCTGCTGTAGACTGTGCCAGAAGTGTGAAGTAAATCGTGGATCACGATCTGATACGATAGACTTCGGCACACCATGTAATCTGACTACCTCTCGAACATATATCTCTGCCATCTGATCGTGTCTGTAATTCATTCTGTACGGGATGAAACAAGCTGATTTGGTCAATCTGTCGATAACGACTCAAATCGCATCACAGCCTCGGGAAGATCGGGGTAACTTCGTCACCAAATCCATGGAAATGTGGTCCCATTTCCATTCAGGAATAGACAAACTCTGAAGTAACCCTCCGGGCTTCTTCCTCTCGGCCTTCACCTGTTGGCAGTTCAAGCATTTAGACACATACTCTGCGATATCTGACTTCATCTGCTTCCACCAGAACTGTGTCTTCAAGTCATTATACATCTTCCTGCCACCAGGATGGATGCTGAACCGACTACAGTGTGCTTTTGACATGATTTGATGCCTCAAATCTGAAACATCTGGCACAACAAGACGGTTATTGACGTACAAAACATGCTCACGCACCTGATATTCTGATAAATGACCTGATCTGACCATTTGAATCGATCTCTGCACATTCTGATCTGTTCTTTGTGCTTCTTTAATCCTCATTATCGAATCTGGCTCAACTTGAATAGCAGCAAGTCGTAGTGGCCTCCTATCTGTATCAAATTTTAATCTAGAGAAACAGCAATTTTCAACTAGCTTTGTAACACCTATCGTTGATAAGAATAAGGAGCAAACCTTTCGACTTAAGGCGTCTGCTGCTGCATTTGACTTCCCTGGATAATATTTGATCTTGCAATCAAAGTCTTTTAACAGATCAAGCCATCTACGCTGCCTCATGTTCAACTCCGACTGAGAAAACAAGTATTTTAGGCTTTTATGGTCTGAATAGATCTCAAATTTCTCGCCATAAAGATAATGACGCCAGATCTTTAGTGCAAATACGATAGCCGCCAATTCAAGATCATGAATGGGGTATCGAGTCTCGTGAGTCTTCAACTGTCTTGAGGCATATGCGACCACATGACCTCGCTGCAGAAGAATACATCCCAAACCTCTGTGAGAGGCATCACAATATACAATGAAATCACCCGTACCTGAAGGAATCATCAAGACAGGTGCACTGGTCAGCCTCTTCTTCAATTCTAGAAAGCTAGACTCACACTCCTCAGACCATAGGAATGGCGCATTCTTCTGTGTCAATTGTGTAATTGGCTTCGCAATACAGGAGAAATCTTGGATGAATCGTCTATAGTATCCTGCTAAACCCATGAAACTGCGTATCTCTGACACAGAAGTCGGTCTCGACCAATTGATCACAGCTTCCACATTACTCGGGTCTACAGAAATACCATCTCCAGATATGATATGTCCCAAAAAGACAACTCGATTTAACCAAAATTCACACTTTGACAATTTAGCATACAATCTCTCATTTCTCAGTGTCTGCAACACAATTCTGAGATGTTCTGCATGCTCATTCCTATTCTTAGAATACACCAGAATATCATCGATAAATACAATCACAAAATCATCCAAATACCTCTGAAATATTTGATTCATCAAGCCCATAAATACCGCCGGAGCATTAGTTAAACCAAAAGGCATGACAATAATTTCGTAATGCCCATACCTGGTTCGAAATGCTGTCTTCGGTATGTCTACATCTCGAACTCGGAGCTGATGATATCCGGATCGCAAATCAATCTTAGAATAAACAGAGGATCCCTGCAACTGATCAAATAAATCATCAATTCTAGGAAAATGATACTTGTTCTTTATCGTTGCCTTATTCAGTTGCCTGTAATCGATACACAACCGCATCGATCCATCTTTCTTTCGCACAAATAGCACCGGAGCGCCCCAAGGAGATACACTAGGTCTAATATATCCCTTGGCTAGCAGATCTTCCAATTGTGCCTTCAATTCTTTCAGTTCAACAGGCGCCATCCTATACGGAGCTCGAGATATAGGAACAGTACCTGGCACAAGATTTATGCTGAAATCTACCTCTCGCACTGGAGGTAATCCTGGAATCTCCTCTGGAAACACATCTGCAAATTCCCGTACTACTGGCAAATCTGCCAATGTCGGGCTCGATTTCTGTACATCTACCGCATACACAAGGAACCCATCTGCTCCTTTCTGCAACAATTTATTCATAGTCAAAGCCGAAATCAAGGGAATCCGAGATCTGGAATCCTTTCCGTAGAATTTCCACTCTTCTGCCATTTCTGGTCTGAATCTGACAATCTTGTGGAAACAATCCACGGTGGCTCTGTACTTAAATAACATGTCAATCCCAACAATACAATCAAAATCATCTAACCCAAGTACTATGCAATCTAGATCAATTTCATGACCTTCAAATTGTAAATTGCAATGTCTAACCGTGGTCACAGCTATCAAACCACTTCCCAACGGAGAAGTTATAGACACTACATCTAACAAAGACTCAACAGGCAAATAATGCAATAATGCAAATCGTTCTGATATGAATGTATGCGATGCACCCGTATCAATGAATATATAAGCAGGATAACCGCAAAGGAAACAGTTACCTGCAATGACATCATCTGGGGCATCCTGTGCTTGCTCCTCTGTCAACGCAAACACCTGAGCCTGTTGTCGGGTCTGCTGACTCCCGGTATGACCACCTCTGGCTCGAGGCTGGGTCTGTGTAAGTGGCGGCAGAAAGGAGTGAACAGATGAATCTTGCCTCTCAGGCTGAGCTACGGATGCTAATGACCCTGCACCCTGAAATCTCTGTGTACCACTTCTCTGAGGACAGACCTTGGCATAATGCCCCGGTTGCTTGCATATGTTACATCTGCCCACTACACCCTGACACTGTTCTGTGGCATGCTTACCTCCACAAGTACTGTAATATCCACTTGTCATCTCTAAACTCTGGCCAGGACCTCTCTGTCTTGACCCGCTGGAGCTCGACGAACTGCTCCCTGCCCTCTTAAACTGTTTGCCCTTCTCTTTTAGTTGATCTTTTCGCCCACTACTACTACCACCGCTATCGAATCTAGGAGGAGGTTGTGCTGGAGGTAGTGGCGGTCTCGGACTCGGGGCAACATACGGAACACTCCGTTGTCTCAGCAATCCTGCTTCAGCTCCTTTGGCACGATTCAACGCATCCGCGAAGTTATTGGGTCTCCCAGTATTAACCAATGTAAAGACATTAGGATTTAAGCCGTTTATAAACTGATCTGCTACGGCCTCATCATTACCTGAAACGTGAGGTGCAAAGCGAAGCAAGGAAGAAAATTTAGCAACGTACTCTTCAATGTTCAATTGCCCTTGCCTCAAGTTTGCAAACTCCGCGCCTTTATCTTTACGGTAGGATACAGAAAAGAATCGCTGATAAAACTCTGTCTTGAATACTTTCCATGTAATCTCGGTGCCACGCTGTTCTAGTGCTCTCCTAATATTCAACCACCAACTTAGCCACGTCTTGCAGTTGATGGCCAATGAGTTTCACTCGCTTCTCATCATTATATTCCAGAGACTCGAATAACATCTCGATATCCTCCAACCAGCTTTCACATTCAATTGCATTTTCTGTACCCTTTAAGGTCGGTGGTCGGAAAGACTGGAATCGCTTTAATAGAGTCTCCATGGGCGTAGCAGTGACATCTATCGTATCACCAGATGTGCTACCCTGTTCTGGTGCTGGTGGTCGTAAAGGAACGACTGCTCTTCTAGGAGGCGTGTATCTGCTATTCAAACAGTTTAGTATACAATCTATACCAACTGTCTCAGCCCTCCTCTGATCATTTACCTCTGATCCAGAATCGGTTCTGATTCAGTCTTAACCAATACATGCTACAATCAAATCAGATAACACAACACATAATAGGGAAAGCAATAAATCATGCTAGCATGATATAAGCAAGGAAGATGACTCGATCTACCCCGCTCATTCTATTCTATCTCAGTCTACAGAACCTACGGTTCTGATACCACCTGTTGTGGGGACCCGGGCTCTAACTCTTTCCTTTGGGATTCAATGGATCGTTAATATAAAAAGTGGGTCAAATTTTCGCTTTTCAACATTTATTCTAATGTTGTATAAACAAGCATAAAGTCTTTATTTATTTTACAAACATAAGGTACAACATGTCTTGTTCCATCCATTCTCAACAACTAGTAATTAAATACAGTATATGTCAAAAGTACAACTTCTAGTTCTTCTGCTATGCCCGAGATCACCACGCTATGTCCATCTCTCATCCTCTGCGTGACCCAGATCCTGCCCCACCTGTTGTTATGCACACATACAAACATAACAACAGCCGGAAACTCCGGTGAGAACAAATCCCAGTATAAACATGTATACATGCATATAATCAATCTAAAACATGAAACATGATATAATGAATGTCATCCATATAAACATGCAATGCAATGCGAATCAAATCATATCTGGACTCGACTCGACTAGAACTCTAGGGATCCCGATGTGAATAAGACGTCAATGGCTGTCACCTACCCTCCCACTCGGGGTGACTGTACGTCTTATTCCTAGACTTCGTTCTGAGCTGTATCGACGACTGGAATAGGAGTCAGAGCTGCTCCTAAGCTGAGATACACCGAACATCTAGATATTTGACAATAGCTGTCAACGACTCTCCTATCTTAAATGCAATGAATATCAATCTGTAAACAAAGCATGCTCATATTCATATCTGAATATCACAATGATCTTATATGCTTGAATACAATTCTATAATCAAAGCATAATCATGTTACAAGATTTGAATATAATTCTATAAACAAGTCATAAACATGTTACCATAAATACAACAATGCTAGTATGTGATTTTGGTTGGGAAACTCAAATGATATCTTATTTGAGTTGTGGCTTCCCAAACAAACATGGCTTATACCTTTCTTGTCGTAGGAAGACTCGAAGTCTCGAAGTCAATATTAAATCTGTCAATCCGAATCTGAAATGACAATATTGATATATCTTCTATCAATTTCTAACTCAATATAACACATATACAATTCAGTAATTGATTCTGATACAATTAGACGGTATAACGGCTTGATTCTTCAATACCGATCAATCTAAATCTCATCCTATATCAATAATCAATACCCTCAACTCATAATCAGTACCATAACCATTTCAAACTATGAAAATCTGCATAATCTTATGCATATACATGCTGGAAATTATAATAATTGCATCTGATATCCGATATTCAATCCGGTAATGAATATACGATGCTCATTATATCAAGAACACAATATAACCATCATATTATAATTTCCTCAATCCATAAAATCTTAATCATGATGGAATCAAAGGAAACTTACATCACCTTGAAGTCCTTGAAGCAAGGAACAAGAATCTCTACTCGGAATACAAATCGGATGGCTAAATCATTCAAAATCACAAGTTTAAGATCAAAAGGAAATGGAGGTTTTCTCCTTGGCAAGCTCTCGGTTTCAGCATTCTGAAATAGAGGAGAAGCAGCCACCACATCATATTGCATGGTTAAGGGCAAGTGTCTTATTTTTCAAATGACACGCACGACCGCGGGTGCGGTAACATTATGAGCGCGGGTGCGCTCATGCTTCGGCACCCTATCATTTTTCACAAAATAGTGACCGCGGGTGCGATCTCTGCAAGACCGCGGGTGCGGTCTTGTTACCGCGGGTGCGGTCTTTCTGCACCGCGGGTGCGGTGATACTACGAATAAAATCTGCCAACTTACTGTCTTTGCACCGCGGGTGCGGTCTAGGTTGCACCGCGGGTGCGGTCTGGCTTCGATTTTTCTTGCTAAATTCTATCATTGCATGACCGCGGGTGCACTCCTGTTTTGGGCGCGGGTGCGGTCTTGCAAACTCTTAATTTTCATGTCTTTTCTCCTCTCCTAGCACGTCATGCATTCCCATATCTTCCGAATATCATTTTAATGAAAACTAATAATCTCGAGCCTTACATCGTGAGCCACTGGAGTTAGATGAAATACTTCCAGACTTCTTAAACTGTTTCCCTCGAGCTTACAGATTATCTTTCTTCCCACTGATACTACTGCCACTATCAAATCTGTAAGGTGGTTGGTAGATCTGGGTTGAAGGTTGTTGTTGTTTCTGTGGTGGAGTAACAGACAAAGTCCCTCGCTGTTTGATCAAGCCCGCTTCAGCTCCCTTTGCTCTGTTCAAGACATTAGCAGAATTATTTGGTCGCCCTGTATTTACCAATGTAAAAATATCAAGATTCAGTCCATTGATGAACTAATCAGCCACGACTTCATCATTATCAGCAACATGAGGAGCAAAACGTAACAAGGTAGAGAATTTAGCCACATATTCTTCAATATTCAGATGATCCTGTTTCAGATTGGCAAACTCTGCACCTTTGTCCTTTCTGTACGATACTGGGAAGAATCGTTGATAGAATTTGGCTTTAAAGATGTTCCAAGTGATAACCGTACCTCGATGCTCCAAAGCTCTCTTGGTTGTGAGCCACCAACTCTCCGCAACATCATGTAACTGGTGCCCAATCAGCCTGACTCTACGCTCATCTGTATAATCAAGTGAATCAAACAACATCTCAATATCTTCAAGCCAACTCTCGCAGTCCATAGAATTCTCAGTGACTCTCAAAGTCGGCGGTTTAAATGACTGATATCTCTTTAACAGTGTTTCCATGGGTGTCGCTGTAACATCCATCAGAATATTTTAAGTACTACCCTATTCTAGGAATATTCGAGGGGGCATATCTGATTATCAAAATAGTTAGTAATCAAATCTAGCAAATCTGTCTCAGTCCTCCTCTGATCATCATACCTATGATCAAGAATCGGTTCTGATTCATTTTCAAATAATACACATTTCCAATCAAATCAGATAATCAGTAAACATGTATTTTCTAATGCAGTAAAACATGCTGTCATACTAGCATATAACGTATGCAAATCAACATTACAATAAATCTCATTCTAGTATCATAGAAGCAAGAAAGAAAACTCAATGTACCCCGCTCACTCGCTTCTATTTCAGTCTAAGGGACCTACAGCTCTGATACCACCTGTTGTGGGGACCCGGACGCTAACTCATTGTAACGTCCCGAAAATTTGAAGAGTCACGTAAACCACATGCATGCAAGTTATTAAATTTCTTTGGTATTTTATTAAATTGTTTTAAAATTTTAAATGCATTTTTATTTCGAGTGTTTAATTATTTTTATGCATTTTATGCATAATTTATGCATGATAGGATTTATTTCATGAAATTTTAAAAGTTCATGCACTATGATTTTTAAGTTTCATTTTGCGCTCGAACGCGGAACGAGATCGGAGAATTTTCAAGAAAATTATTTTAATTACACGATTAAATTTTTATTAATTAATATAAGATGTTTTAAAGATATTTTTCAAGAATTGAGATTTTACCCGCATGATTTTAGTTTTTTAACGGTACGCAAATTTTAGCGAATCGGGAAACTTTTTGAGAGTTCGGCTAATATTTTCAAAAACATTCGAATACGAAATATTTTTCGGGAGTATGTTTGGATTTAATGGGCCTAATTTTAAATTTATTGTATTCAAAAAACTTTTAAACTTGTTAATTAATAATTAAGGCTCATTATTTTGATTATTAACTATTTAATGATTTTACTATTTGCTACCTACACCATTTAAACCACCATCAACCGACACCTATCCCTTTCATCATCATTCCTCTTGGTTTGATTATTTTCCAGAGCCTTCCCCAGCTTTAAGTATCGGTTGTTGCTTGTTTTTCATGAGAGATTCATCCGGCTCTTCTCCATTTTCCCTTTCTTCCATCTTCTCGCATAGAAGATCATCGAGGCACATTTGTATTTTCCACTTTCCTCCACTCACAAACCTCCCCTCCCCTCTCCATTCTCTCGGTTTTTCCAGCAGCAACTCAAGCAAAGTTTCGGCCATGGCTTTTCCTTGCAAAGAAATTCTCCGGCGATCTCCCGACGTCCGTTCTTCATCGTTCTTGCGTAGGAATCATCAAAGGCACGCTTTTTATCATTTTTTCTGCATCATACATGTTTTATACGCTGATGATTCTGCTCATGCATGAAACTTTTAGATCTTAGCTTTTTCATAAAAGTTATTTGGTTTTCATGTGCTTTCTTGCATCCTATAATTGTTGCTCAAGATTTTTCTGAATCTGTGCGAAAGGGCTGCTGGTTTAGGGACGATGTTGGTCTGTAATCATCGAGGAAGAAGAGGTGTATAAGCTGGATACTAAGCTAGATCGATCAAGGTGTGAATTCTTGAGGGCCAATCGGGGATGGTGAGTGTTATGGGGAAGAAATGGTTCGATCGGTGTTAGGAAGGGTTCGGTCATGCATGGGCTGGAACCAAGCTATGTCTCAGTCCTTGTAAAGTCTGGTAAGAGGTTGGACGTGAGCCATGGGTTTTTGGTTGAGAGAGGAGTTCGGTCATGGGAGATAGATCTTAGCCGAGAGAAAATGGGTTAGGCTCGGCCGTTTTATGCCATGGTTTCGTGCAGCAGCTTTTGTTTGCGTTTGGCTTAGTTTAGAAGGGGTCATTAGGTTCCTAATGGTATGTCTTAAAGGTTAGATAGGTGTTGGAATTAGAGAGGACCGAAAGGTTATGAGTTGGAGGCAATGTGTTGTCATGTGATTATGGGATAAGGATGGCTGAGAGTTTTGACTCTTTTTGGATCCTTCAGCAGAAAGTTTTGCAGCTGTTAATTAGAGTTGTATGGGTCCAGGAAGATGTCAAGGTGGGTAAGGAGAAGCTGATGGGTGGTCGGTCACGTTAGATGCAAGCTAGGATTGAATTATGGAGCATGGGTCCCATTAAGGTCAAGCTTGTTAAATGCTGGAAATTCCAGCAGCTGTTCAGGGTCTTGTTCGAAGGTCTAAGGGGGCTGGATTAGTGATTTTAGAGCCTTTTAGATGTTCACTAAGGATGGTAAAAAGTTGGGGAAATTTTGGTTCAGTTTTGGGTCGATTCGGGTTAAAACCGGGACCCCGGTCCAAGTTTTAAAACGAATCGATTAAGTTTTGAAATGAGCTCGAGTTTACGTCTAAGAAATGCTTATAACATCGTTTTGGGACATTTTAATGAGTTTGGTAAGCTTCGGGTCAATTTTAGAGGTCCAGGGTGAAAACGATAATTTTCGGGTTTTACAGGGGCAAAATGGTCATTTTGCACTTAGGGTGAGATTTTGGTCCTGGCAGCGCCCTGAGCACATTTTATCATGATTTAAATGTTTATGCATCACGTTTATGATTTTTATGCAATTATGATAAATACGGTGCATGCTTGGTTTAAAGGAAAAAGTTACGTATATGCATGTTTTTATTAAGTGATGATTATGATGCTATTTTTGAAAGATGTGATTTGGTTGTGACTGACGATGTATATGTATACGATGATATGAGATATGATGAGCTGAGGCCCGGGCTCAGTGGACGGGTAATGCTGTCGCTGATGTCCCTCGCCACCGGGTACCACGGTTACATGTAGATGGATCCATCGATAGAGCTGATACGAAAGTCACAACTAATGAACTGAATTCAATTAAAAAGAAAATGTATACGTATATGATGACATGAAATGACATGCTTTAATACGCTATGATTTTACACGACACGTTTACGTATATGATGACATGAGATGACATGCTTCGATATGATGAGCTGTTTTGACACATATATGATGATATGAGATGACATGATTTGACACGACATGATTTTATACGACACATTTATGTTCATGTTTTAAAGTTCATGAAAGGTATGTTGAAGGTATCGTCAAGACCAGTGCACTGGTCAGCCTCTTCTTCAACTCTATGAAGCTAGACTCACAATCCTCAGACCACAAAAACGGTGCATTCTTCTGTGTCAACTAGGTAATCGGCTTCGCAATGCTGGAGAAATATTTAATGAATCGTCGATAGTACCCTGCCAGACCCATGAAACTGCGTATCTCTGGCACAGAAGTCGGTCTCGTCCAACTGATCACAGCTTCAACTTTACTCGGATCCACAGAAATACCGTCTCCAGATATGATATGACCCAAGAAGACAACCTGTCTCAGCCAAAACTCACATTTCGATAGTTTAGCAAATAATCTTTCATTTCTCAATGTTTGCAACACAATTCTCAAATGATCGGCATGTTCAGTCATACTCTTGGAATACACCAAAATATCATCGTTAAAAACAATCACAAACTCATCTAAATACCTCTGAAAGACACAGTTCATCAACCCCATAAACATCGCTGGAGCATTCGTTAACCCAAAAGGCATGACAATAAATTCGTAATGTCCATACCTGGTTAGGAATGCTGTCTTCGGTATATCCACATCTCGAACTCTGAGTTGGTGATATCCTGATCGTAAATCAATCTTGGAATAGATAGATGATCCCTGCAACTGATCAAATAAGTCGCCGATACGAGGCAAAGGATACTTGTTCTTTATTGTTGCCTTATTCAATTGCCGGTAGTCGATACACAATCTCATTGAACCGTCTTTCTTTCGTACAAAAAGTACTGGAGCGCTCTAAGGAGACACACTCGGTCTAATGTATCCCTTGGTCAAAAGATCTTCTAACTATGCTTTCAATTCTTTCAACTCTATCGGCGCCATCCTATACGGAGCTCGAGATATAGGAACAGTACCTGGCACAAGATCTATGCTAAAATCTATCTCTCGGGCTGGGGGTAACCCTGGGATCTCATATGGAAATACATCTGCAAACTCCCGTACTACTGGAAAATCTGCCAATGCCGGGCTCGATTTCTGTAGATCTACAGAATAGACAAGGAACCCATCTGCTCCTTTCTGCAACAATCTACTCATAGTCAGAGCAGACACTAAGGGAATCCGAGATCTGGAACCCTTACCGTAGAATTTCCATTCTTCTGTCATTTCAGGTCTGAATCTTACAATTTTATAAAAACAGTCTACGGTGGCTCTGTACTTGGTTAGCATGTCAATCCCGACAATACAATCAAAATCAGATAAGCCAAGTACAACACAATCTAAATCAATCTCATGTCCCTCAAACTGTAGTATACAATGCCTAACTGATGTCACAGATATCAGACCACTTCCAAACGGAGAAGAAATAGACACTACAGTAGACAATGATTCGACAGGCAATGCATGTGTCAATGCAAAACGCTCAGAAATAAATGTATGGGATGCACCTGTGTCGATCAACACATATGCAGGATAACCGCAAAGAAAACAGTTACCTGCAATCACATCGTCTGGTGCATCTTGTGCCTGCTCCTCTGTCAGTGCAAACACTCGAGCCTGCTGTCTTGGAGGTTGGCTCACTGTCTGGCTACCTCTGGCTCGGGACTAAGTGTGTGTAGGTGGCGGCTGGAAGGAATGAACAGATGATGCTTGCCGCTCTGGCTGAGATACTGAACCAGATGCTCCTGCACTCTGAGCTTGCTGTGCATCTCTCTGGGGACAGACTCTGGCAAAGTGTCCCGGTTGTCTACAAATATTGCGTCGGCCCATGACTCCCTGGCACTGCTCAGTGGCATGCCTGCCTCCCCAAGAACTATAGTACACACCAGTATACTCGGTACTCTGGCCAGGACTTCTCTGTCACGACCCACTGGAGCTCGACGAACTGCTCCCTGATCTCTTGAATTGTTTGCCCTTGGCTTTCAGAAATTCCTTCTTGCCACTACTACTGCTTCCACTATCAAATCGAGGAGGAGGTGGTGGAAACTGGGCGGCGGCCTGTGGCGGACTCTGACTCTGAGCACTATAGGAAGCTCCTCGTTGCCTAATCAAGCCAGCCTCTGCTCCTTTCTCTCTATTCAGTGCATCAGAAAAAGTGTTGGGTCGCCCCGTGTTTACTAGAGTAAAGATGTCAAGGTTTAAGCCGTTGATGAACTGATCTGCGACCGCTTTGTCATTTCCCGCCTCGTGTGGCACAAATCGGAGCAAGGAATAAAACTTGGCAACATACTCTTCTATGTTCCACTGCCCCTGTCTCAAGTTGGCAAATTCTGAGACTGGAAAGAAACGATGATAAAATTCATCTTTGAATACCTTCCAAGTAATATCGATACCTCTATGCTCCAACGCTCGTTTCGTGGTAAGCCACAAACTCTTCGTCACTTCTTGCAACTGATGCCCAATAAGTTTCACTCTTCGTTCATCTGTATAAGCAAGAGATTCAAATAACATCTCTATATCGTCTAGCCAGCTCTCGCAATCCACTGCAGTCTCCGTGCCCTTCAAAGTCGGAGGACGGAATGATTGAAACCTCTTCAATAACGTCTCCATAGGTGTGGCAGTCACATCCATCTGAGTACCTGACGTACTACCCTGTCCTGGCACTTGACCTGCAGCTGTTTGTGGTATTCTTCTAGGCGGCATATCTGATTATCACAAAAATCATTACACAATCTATACATGCTGTCTCAGCCCTCCTCTGATCATATACCTCTGATCTAGAATCGTTATGATTCAGGCTTGACAAATACATGCTGCAATCAACTCAGATAACAATACAACATGTAATAGGGAAAGCAATAAATCATGCTAGCACATCAAAAGCAAGGAAGATGACTCGATCTACCCCGATCAATCTATTCTATCTCAATCTACAGAACCTAGTGCTCTGATACCACCTGTTGTGGGGACCCGGGCTCTAACTCGATTCTGTTTGGGATTTATTGGATCTTTTCTAAAACTTACGGGTCAAATTTTTGCTTTTTACATTCAATCAAATGTATCTAAACTAAGCACAAAATCTTTCTTTATTTAATTACAACAAACATAAGTACATGTTTTGTTCTAGTACATCCATACACACTAGAGTTCAATACCAACTACAACTAGATGGAGTACACGTCTAAAACAAAACACTAGTTCTTCTTCAACGCCCGTGATCTCCACGCTATCGTCCATCTCTCATCCTCTGCGTGACCCTGATCCTACCCCACCTGTTGTTATGCACACATACAAACATAACAACAGCCAAACTCTGGTGAGAACGAATCCCAGTATAAAACATGTATACATGCTGATATATAATCATAAATCATGCATGAAAGCAATAATAATAGGCTCCATAATCTATGAAACCAATCTACATAAGCATGCAATTCAAATCAAATCATATCTTGACTCGACTCAACTCTAACTCTAGGGATCCCGGTGTGAATAAGACGTCACTGTCTGTCACCTACCTCCCAATCGGGGTAACTGTACGTCTTATTCCTAGACTTCGGCCCTGTCTGTATCGAATGTCTACAATCGGAGGAAATCTGCTCTTATGCGTCGATACCACCGAACGTCTAGTTTTGCAAGTCTGCCAATGACTCCTATCTCAATGCTTGAAGATAAATCTATAAACAAGGCATAATCATAATCAAACATAAATAACAATCTAGTATGTGATTTTGTGAAACTCCAATCAAGTCTGATTCAAGTCATATCTCCCGAATTCACATGAAATATAACTTTCTTGTCGTTGGAATCAATTCAATCTGAAATGGCAATGTATAGATGTACTCTATCAAGATACAACTCCATTCAACACATATATGCATCAATAATAAATCTTGATACCCCTCGACGGTACAACGACATAATCTTTTGATATTGATAACTCAATAACAACATAATCAATATCCATAACTCATAATCTTCATCAAAAGCATACCTAACTTCTGAAATCTGTATAATGTTATATACAATATATGCTGAAATTTATATCAATAGCATACGACATCCGATAATCGATCCGATTGCGAATATACTATGCTCAATTTGTTAAGAACACAATATAACCATCATATTATAATTTCTTTCAACACATGGGATCTCGATCATGCTGAAAAGATATCAAAAGTATACCCTTTTGAAGCCTTTGTCAAGAGAAACAAGAATCTCAACTTTGATTAAACTTTGGATGGATAAATCCTACACAACCAAGTAGTAAAGTTGAAAGGAAAGCTTGGAAACCCCTTTCTCTCTCGTTGCTGATCTGCTGGAATGCTAAAAATGAGGCCTCGTGCATATGCGCGGCTTGGGTGCGCGCATATGCGCAGTAGTCCAGTGGCCGGATAAAGCTTCCGTCGCATATGCGCGGACTTTGGGCGTGCATATGCGCGCGCCATGCAGAACAAGAACAAGCCACTTGCCCTATATGTGCAACGTGTAATATATATATATATATATATATATATATATATATATATATATATATATATTTATATATATATATATATATATATATATATATATATATATATATATACATACAAACTAATTCATAATGCCGAAGGAAGAAAGAAGTGAGAAATCGAAGAAGTTTTCCAGAAATCCTTACGCTTCTATATTTTGATCCGCCCGTCTGATTTTGAATCCGACTATAGCACCGAGTCCCTAGCGACGATAGCTTCAACAGGACGTAAGTTTTGTTATGTTTTGATATCGTCTGAAATTATGATGTTTTCAGAATTGAATATGAATCATATATGGTGTTTTGGATATAGTAGACATCATATATTTGAAGTCAGAATGAAGAACAGATTGTTTATGTAATTGTTATCATTTTCAGAGTTGATTTGATTAAGATTCGATATCAGATTTGTATTATCATTGAAATTATGAGTTGTACTGATACGGTTTACGATGTCTGGTATTATATCTGTAATGTTGAGATTGACGGGGTTATCGTGACTGTATGGTTATGCCATCGAAACATCAGTGAGATGATACTGATCAGATTCAGTAGTGACTTCGATTATATCGTGATATTGTCGATATGGATTAGATTGTATCTTGATTCGATACTGATCAGATTATATTTTGATTTGGGTATTGATCAGAACAGGTTTTGAATTGAGTTAAATATTGATATTTTGCCTGTTCGATATTGTCATTGTCAGATTGGGTATGTACCGAGTTGAATTCGAGACTTCGTCTTCGGCAGACCGAGAAGATAAAGGTATAAATTTATGTTGATTGGGATTGCACAACTCGAGTTCGATTGACTTGAGTTTCCCAAAATCACATAATTTATGTTATTGCATTGTTATTTGCAATTGAATGTGATTGATATCTTTGGTCTATGGATTTATAGACAATGTATGTATTGAGTCATAGGCGGATGTGCCTAGTCATATACATATGATCTCGTGACATAGGCGCCTGATTGTGATAGAATTGTCACTGGCCCATTGCACATTGTCATTGAGGTTTGGCTATATCGAAGTAGATAGAATTGGAGTTTCTTATATTAGTGATGTTCGATATAGACACTAGGGTCGATAGGCCCAGTCTTTGGCTGATTTGCCAAGACATCGGACGTTTGGCTATATCGGAGTGGATAGAATTGGAGTTTCTTCTATTACTGGTGCTCGATATGGAAAGAGCCAAAGTCCGTGATAAGAACATACCACCACCCCGATCGGGAGTGTAGGTGGGTTTATGTTCTTATTCCGATCGGGATCCCTAGATTAGGATTGAGTCGAGTCAGATTCGAAGAGTCACGGAGTGTGATTCGGAGTTTGTATTGAGTCATGTTTCTGATTTGATACATATTCAAATTATGATTTACAGTTGATATTGATTCATGTTTCTGACTTTGATACATGTTCTGAATATCTATTTCATGCTTTATATTGTTTATATGAAATGCATGTATACATGATTTATACTGGGAATGTAATTCTCACCGGAGTTATCCGGCTGTTGTCTTGTTTGTATGTGTGCTTGACAACAGGTGGGACATGATCAGGATGAGGATGAGATATTATAGTTAGCGTAGAGATCCGGGCCTAGAAGCAGAGTAGGATTCAGCACTTGATATATAGATGTGGAATCTAGTTGAGATAGATACCTGTAGTATATGTATTGTACTACTATACTGACATGTATATTAGACCGATTACATTACGTTTTCGCATTTATAATTTTAAAAGAAAATTTTTAGTCCCACTTTTTATTAATTGTTATTTGTCGTTAATAATGATTTAAAACATGAATTAGCGTCCGGGTCCCCACAGAGATGAAGAGAGATCGTGATTAGAGTGGAGACTACGGACTTTGATTTGAGATAGGGTTTAAAACACTTGATATGTAGTTGCTAAACCTTAGTTTGAATGATTGTATATAGTACAAGACTTGTACTTTTAGTACTGACATGTATATTAGAATGTAATCCATTACGTTCCGCATTTAATATTGTATTTTAAAAAAATATTAGACCCTATTTACTTTGATTGATCAAATTGTCCCAATAATGATTAAGAACTTGATTAGCGTCCGGGTCCCCACAGCATCAGACTCAGAAGAAACAGTACTCAGGGCCACCGAGGCAGCAGGGACAGCAGAAGCCCTAGGGACAAGTTAGGTGGCCCCAGCAGCAGAGACATCCTCAGGCGTCAGGGGCGCCTGAGCCAGATGACAGGCAGCCATGTCCGCAGTGCAACAAGTTTCACATTGGCAGGTGCTTATGGGGGACCTTCAGATGCTTCGTCTGAGGGAAGGAGGGTAACAAAGCAGCAACTACCTTAAGAACAAGGGCCCCACTACCGGCAGAGCATATGTGATGCATGCCAAGGAGGCCGAGAAAGAGCCAGACATGACGTTGATTACCCTTATGTTTAAGATTTTTTTATCGCATGACGACATGGGTTGTATGTTTGTTATGTGAAATTATTTGTGGGTTTGATAACATAGAGAGGATTATGATGCATGTTCTACCTAGTTGTGGTTAAGAATTTAATTGTATGATTTGAGAAATTTTAGGGACCCAATTCTAATAACCAATAAATTGAGGACTTGGTTGCTAAAAATCAAGATTTTGGGGACTATTTTTGGAACTCCTGTAATTTTGAGGATTTAATTATGACTTTTCGAAATTTCTCATTTTTATGGGATTAGAATTGGAAATGAGGGAGGCTCGTATTGCAATTTCGAAAAAAATTTAGAGGGGTCATGTTGCAAATTTTGAAAAGTTGAAGAACCAAAGTGCAATTTTCGAAACTTTAAAGGGCTATTTAACATTTTTTTATTTTTCTGAGGAGTAATTTCGAACTTTTGGGAACGATTTTTGGGTTAATGCAGTTATTTTTCGAGGATTCTGGGTTAATTGTCGATAAGAAATTCCTTAAGTTCAACTCTATTAGATTTGATATTATGTTTTGTCACATGGATGATATATATTGCAGGTGTAGCCACGCATGCACTGCTAGATTTAATGGCTACACATACGTTTATATCTGAAACTTTCATCAAGCGACTAGGAATCATACCAGTAGCGATGGATTCAGGGTTCAGAATGTTGATCCCATCCGGGGATCAGATTATCACTTCTCAGTTAGTGAAGAGATTGGAACCGCCGTTAAAGATAGTGAACATGGTCACAGTCAAGAATAAGTATCCACTACAAAGGATCGAGGACTTATTTGAGGTGCCTTTGACCACCCTGACGAAGAAGAATGCTAAATTTATCTGCGGATCTGAGTTCTAGGAGAGCTTCGACAGATTGAAGCAGGCATTGACCACTACACTGGTTCTAGCAAAGCCATCAGGGCAGGGAGAGTTTGTGGTAAATACATATGCATCGAAGCTCGGTTTGGGTGCGGTTCTGATGCAGCAGGACAGAGTGGTACCCTACTTGTCCAGATAGCTGAAGGTCCATGAGAAGAATTATCGGACTCATGACCTTGAGCTAGAAGCAGTAGCATTTGCCCTGAAGATCTGGAGACACTATATGTGTAGAGGCCCGTATTTCGTACTCGTAATTTTTCGGAATTATTTAAAAAATTTCTCTTTAAATAAATAATATGCAACATTCATAAAATAAACTGATAAAATAGGTTTAACTTAAAAGTAACAGCGGAAGTAAATATTGTGTTCAAAACCACAACTTAAAAATAATTCATCAAAGTAAAAACTTAGTTTGAGCGTAGAAAGTAAATGATGAAATGTGAGGTCATCGAGTTCCTACTACTGCTGACCCAAGCTAGCTCACTGGTCCCCGCCCTCGATCTCGACCTCATCAGTACCTACAACAATCAAGTCTAGTGAGTCTAAAGACTCAACATGCATATATCGTGAATAACAAGTAAATATATCATAAAATCGCATGCAGCGTAAAAATATCATATCATAAAGCATAAGGTAAAAATCGTTTCATGAGTAAATATAAATACGTGCATAACTGAAAATCATACGTAAAATATTTGCTCGATAGAGCCCTGTCATAAAATATCATACTGAGATTTTTCTCGTAGAGATAATGTTTCTATGCAAGTGGCCCGTGACATAACATGAATGTCTGATCAGACTAAACCACAGTATAATGGACAGCAGCCCTTGGACTGGATGTCCATACCCATACATGAACATGAACCGGTCGTAGGTCACCGGGTACAGAGATCCCATAAGCGTGAGGTGGCCACAAGATATATCGCATATATCTCAAAAATAAACATTTTATATTTTATGCACGTAATATAATTTATAACCTTGTTTATACCGAATTCCTAGGCTTGCTGCGACCTAATTCTAACATGAGAAACATGCAAATAATTTCAACTTGACCAACACTTCATAACCGAACCAAAAACGAGACAATTACGCCCAAAAAACTTAGTATCCAACCATGGCTTCGTATCAACCCGAACCAACATTTAACCATCGTTGGGCAATGAATAAAATGCACCTAAAATGATGAAAAATATACCCCTAGGGCTGTAATACACGAAAAATGTGAATGGAGGCCAAAATCATGAAACGTTCTTTCGAGAGTCACTTTGGCACATTGCACCGTAAATTCTCGTACGACTTCTAAACTTAACCAAATCACGAACGGTCAAATGCATGACCTTCCTAACTCACTGTGGTATTGTACAATCCAAGTCCATAGGCTAAAATCCAATCAAGAACTCGTACATGACCTCTGAACCGAAGCCAAAGTTGTTGTCATAACACAGTGACAGCAGCTGCGCTTCCTTGCGTGGTTTGTGAAACCAATTGCCATTGGGGCTTGAACCACCAACCAAAGTCTCTTACCAACATCCCAATTTGTGGCTTGAACCATGGCTAAGGGCACTTGGCCAACCACAACTCAAGCAAACACCTAGGACAACTCGAAGCTCAAACTGAGAGCAGCAAAGAAAATTATGTACTGTGATGTATCGAAATGTTTGATGTCTTGCATCGTTCCAATGGCCATATGATCGACCATGGCTCAATCTAGACACGATGAGGTATTGCATGAATCAAGGCTAAGGCTAAAATCCAAAAAATATCCAACCAAACCCCAAAAGCCGAAGCTCATCCCCCAAACCAGAAATGAAAAGAACCGAGGGACATGTGTTTTGTTGTTATGAAAACTTGATGGATCTGTGAACCAATCCTTGAAAGGCTGACTTGGTCACGTCCTAGACATGCTAAGGAAGGGTTCTATCCATGGCTACAGTCCCTAGAACAGCCATGGTTCGAACACACACCTTAGACAACCCAAACACAAAATCGAGCCTCAACTTGCAACTATGGGAAAGTTCCTGTCAAGTCTTGATTCCTGAGTGCATGGCTTTGAACCAATGGACCAACATGACTCCAACACAACCTAGTACATGCCTAGATGCAGCCTTGAGTTCTTGGAATCGAGCCAACCTCCTGAAACCACAAAAACAATCAAAACCGTGAGGCAACAAGTGATGGCCGAGAAAATATTGCACAGATTTTTCAAGAAAGAAGTTGTCATATTTCGAAATTTGCTTCATGATTTATGAACACAACATGGTTTAAAAATATGTATAAGACTTGATTGAAGAGAACAGAATAACATATACATGCCTGGAAATTTGTTTAAGAAAGAAAACAAACTATACGACGAACACGGCGCGGCGGAGACGAAGTTCTTTTTCTTTCTTGTTTTCTTGATGAAGGCTCGAGATTTCTTGCTGCTATTTCTCTTAAATTTTCGAATGTGAGGGGGTGAAGGAGTGTTAAGTAATGAAGGGGTAGGTTACAAGGAAAACAAAGGAGTTAAGAATGCATTAGAGGGAAGTTTCAAATTTAAGGAATGGAATTGTAGAGGCCCGTATTTCGTATTTGTAAATTTGCGGAATTATTTAAAATTTTCTCTTTAAATAAATAACACGCCTCATTCATAAGATAACTGATAAAAAGATTTAATGTTAAAGTAACAGCGGAAGAAATTATTGTTTTCAACACAACAACTTAAATAATTCAACATGATGAAAATGAGTTTTGACCATAAAAAGATAAATAAATTGAAGCATTAGGTCCTCGGGTTCTTACTACTGCTGACCCAAGCTAGCTCACTGGTCCCCGCCCTCGGTCCCCACCTCATCAGTACCTACAATAATCAAGTCTAGTAATTCTAAAGACTCAGCATGCATATATCGTGAATAACAAGTAAATATATCATAAAATTTCGTGTAACATAAAAATATCGTATCGTAAAGCGTAAGGTGGAAATCGTGTCATGGATAATTATAAATACGTTCATATCTGAAAAATCGTACGTGAAAGAGTTGTTCGATAGAGCCCTATCATAAATTTATCATATCGTAATTTTTCTGTAGAGATAATGTTCTACGCAAGTGGCCCGTAACATAACCTGAACGTCTGATCATACTAAACCACAGTATACTGGGCAGTAGAGATCATCATTCAATGTTGGTTCGGTTTGATACGGAGTCATGGTTAGAAATTAAGATTTTTGGTCTAGTTGGCCCCGTTTTTGGGTTCAATTACGAAGTTATCCTCAAGAAAAATATTTTGGTGCATGGAGGCCAAAATCTTGAAACAGTCTTTCGAGAGTCACTTTGGCACATTGCACCGTAAATTCTTGTACGACCTATAAACTTTACCAAATCACGAACGGCCAAAAACATGACCTTCCTAACTCATTGGGGTACTGTCCAGTCTAAGGCCATAGGCTAAAAGCAAACCAAGAACTCAAACACCACCTCTGAACCCAAGCCATGCTGCTGTCAAATGTGTGATGGCAGCAGCTGCGTTTGCTGTTTTCGTTTACAAGACTAATGATCATTGGGGCTTGAACCACCAACCAGATCCTCTTCCAAACATCCGAAGGTGTGGCTTGAACCATGCCTAATGGCAATAGGCCAAACACAATCATGCAAACACCTAAGACAACCCAAAGCTTCACCCCAGAACCATACTGCACGCGTGGGGGTGTTGCTTCTATTTTGCTGTCATTTTCATTCTAGTGGTCATATGATTAACCATGGCATGATATACACATCATGAGGTATTGTGTGAACCATGGATAATGGCTAAAAACCAACCAATATCCACCCAAAGCTCAAAGGGCCGAAACCAACTCACATGAAAGAAAACAGAAAAATGAAACCGAGGGACACTTGTATGTTTTGTTTAAAAATCGATGGGACCGTGAACCAAGCCTTGAAAGGCCATCTTGGTCACGTCTTAGACTTGCTAAGGAAGAGTTCTAACCATGGTTACAGGCCCTGGGCCAACCAAGATTTGAACCCTCACCTTAAACATCCAACCAAGCAAATCGAGACTCGAAACTTGCACTATGGAGAGTTGCTGTCAAATTCGCGTTGCTGGGGTGAATGGACTTAAACCAATGGACAAAAACGCCTTCCTAACCCACTCTATAACGTGTCTAGATGCAGCCTAGAGTGCCTGGAACCGAGCCAAACCTTGCAATCATCAAAACACACAAACTCGTGAAGCACCAGGAACGGCCGAGAAATCTGCACAGATTTTGTTCGAAAGTTTCTGTCCAAAATTTCGTTTTTGCTTCATGATTTATGGACATAACATGGTTTAAAAATATGTATATGACTTTATTGAAGAGAAAAGAATAACATATACATGTCTGGAATTTTTGTTTTGAATAAAACAAACCACACGACAAACACGGCGCGGCGGAGACGGAGTTCCTTTTCTTTTCTTATTTTATCTCTTGTTTTTCTTGTTGCTTCTCACGATTTTTGCTGTGATTTTTCTCTGATATTTTCGAAGGGATAGGTGAAGAGAATGGCTAGTAAATGAATGGGGAAGTTTACTAATTATTAAATGGGGATTTTGAATGGCAAATAAAAATCTTTCTATCCTAATTGTTTGGGAGATAGGAAATTATATGATATTATGGGATTTTAGGGCGATATATGGGAGGTGTTGTCCGAGATTTGGTGATCAAAGTAAGGTAGAAATATTGCTTAATTATTAATTGTTGGTGATTAAAAAGTGAGGGAATTATCTACCAAGAAAGGATAAGGAAATGTATCAAGAGGAGAGTTGCCAAACTTGATTAAATCTTCAAGGGGGTGGCCGAAATCTTGCTAAAAAAATGGGGTAAAACATTGCTTAATTCATGAATTTTAAACCCTTAAAGCTTTATACACCCATTAAGTATTTTAGTGAACTAATAATTTAATTTAGGTTAGTAATTTTCTTGCATGCATGGCTAAGTCTTAAAATAAATTACTAACATGTTAAGTTACAATTTCATAGATAGAATAGGCCTAGATTAATTTATCCCAATTGGTTAAACAATTTAATTTAGGCTTTTAATTAATTATTGTTCATAAAATAACTTAATTACTACTTAACTCCAATTAATTAAATAAATCCTTAAACATTCTTTTACATTAAAATAAATTATTCTTTATCTTGAATAAATTCTAGGAATATTTTCTTATTATTAAATTTTATTTTGATACTCCAATTCCAGTCCGGACTCGTTTAATTAACTGAAAAGATAAAACTAAACCTCTACGATTTAAAATAAATTATCATGACTTAACAACTTTTAAAATGCCTTAAACACTCCATAATATAAAAGAAATCATTTTTAATTTGAATAATAGCAATTATGCATGGCTTATACGTAGTCTGATTTATCGGGTTCTACAGGAATGACACAAGGAAATGATTTTCTTCATTCTAGTTGCTCGAAAATGAGGAAATGGCTAGGCTAATTTTGATGTTTAATTAGGTGCAATAAAAGTGCTTAATTATTAATTATTGGAGATTTAAATGTGAGGGACACTTGCTTACAAAGTTGCATTACCGCCGAATCTTGCATTAGTTTATAATGTGTTCCACATCTCCATATTGCGGAAGTACATGTCGAATCCTTCACATGTGCTGAACTATGAGCCACTGCAGCTGACACAACACCTATCATTCGAGGAGAAACCCACTCAGATACTGGACAGACTGGAGAAAAGGATCCGGAACAAGAAGATCCAAATGGTCAAGGTTAAGTGGCTGAATCATTCCGAGGAGGAGGCCACATGGGAGACCGAGACCGAGACCGAGATGAGGAGTCGCTACCCGGAGTTATTCGGTACGTCAAAATTTCGAGGACGAAATTTTATTAAGGGGGGGAGAGTTGTAAGGTCCAGGAATTTAATCCACGTAACCTGACTGCATGCAAACTAGAGGTTTTATTTAATTATTTGTTTAATTATTTTTAGGCATTTTATGCATAATTATTGCATGATATGATTTAATTCACAAAATTTTAAAAGTTCATGCACTATGATTTTTAAGTTGCTTTTCGCGCTCGAACAAGGAACGGAGACCGGGGAATTATCAGGAAAAATTATTTTTATTACATGATTAATTTTTATTAATTAATCTAAGATGTTTTAAATGTATTTTTCAAGAAATTGGCTTTATTGATTATTTTTACCTGAATGATTTTATTTTTATCTTGTACGCAAATTTTATCAAATCGGAGAATTTTCCGAAGGTCCGGGCTATAATTTTAAAAACGTACCTAAACAAAAGCTTTTTCATGAGTGTGTCTGGACTTAATGGACCTGCTTTTAAGTTTATTGGTCTTAAAACCTCTTTTTATATATATAAAAAAAAAAAGGGTTCCTAGGGCCCATTAGTGCATACTTAGCATTTTTTACCCCTTAATCATCCCTAAACCTTTACACCAGCCGACACCCCTCATTTCAGCTCAGTTTTCTCTCGGTTTCAACACTCCAATAGCACCTAGGTTCCGGCCAAATACTTTTGTTGCAAGAAAAATTCATCTTGCGATACCCCGACACTCATTCTTCGACGTTCTTGTGTAGAAAACATCAGTCACGCCACGTACTTTCAATTTTTCATCTTATACGCCGTCTACATGATGTTGTGTGTTTAATCTTATGCGAAATTCACGATCCAGCCTCATGCACAGAGGTTGTTCGGTTTGCTTCAAATTTATGCATTTCCTTTTCATCCACTCACGGCTTTCTTCTGAATTGTTTCAAGAGGGCTACTTTATTGTGTGTTGAGGGTCTGTTATCACCGAGAAGGAGAGGGTTTGAAAGCTGGAACCGAGGCCTTGTCGAGTTGGGAGGGAGTTGAGTGCATTATTTGAAGTATTGGCTTGTAGGGGAGGATATCGGCGAATTTGCGTGAACCAGCGGTGCAAGGGCTGATCCAAGCCATGGACCAGACCCTAGTGGGTCTGAACCACGGCCTAGGAAGGCTTGAGCCTTGCTGGAACAAGCATTGTAGCCAATCGAGCGTGGGGTAGTGGGTTCGGACGCAAGGTGCGCTTGGGGGTAAACTTCGAGCAGGCGAGCTGTGCTTCTTGCATGGGAGTGTAGCCGTGGTTTATTTGGTTCCAGAGGACTCTTAGGGTTGTCTAGGAAAGGTTCAGTCGTGGCTGGTCCACTTTGTTTTGGGTTAGGGAAGAAAACGTGGATAGGGGTTGCACATGGGGTTCTAGTAGGTGAGTTATGAACTTTTCCAGCAACTTGGAGATTTAGGGTATTTTAGATGTTTATAAAGTGTGGTAACAAGATGGGAAAAATTTGGTTAAATTTCTGTTCGAGTCGGGTTAAAACCTGGGACCTCGGTCTAAGTTTTAAAACGAATCGAATAAGTTTTGAAACGGGCTCGAGTTTACGTCTAAGAAATATTTATAAATATTTTTGGATGTTTTAAGGGGTTTGGTAAGCTTCGGGTCAAATTTTATAGGTCCAGGGGTAAAATGGTCATTTTGAGTTTCAAGAGGCAAAATGATCATTTTGCACCCGGGGTAAGATTTTGGTCCTGGCAGCGCCCTGATCCCATTTTATCATGTTTTAAATGTTTATGCATCATGATCACGATTTTTATGAATTTATGAAATGTACTTTGTATGCTTGATTTAAAAAAAAAATGCATATATGCATGATTTTGATAAGTGACGAAAATGATGATGTTTTGAATGATGGGAATTAGTTGTGTCTATCGAAGTATATGTAAATGCTTAAGAGGTATATTAAATGATGATGATGAGGCCTAGGCATAGTGGATGGGTTATACAGTCATTGATGTCCGACAGCCATCAGATATCGCGATTATATATATGATGGATCCATCGTAAATGATGAATGATGTACGATAGTCACTATTAATGAACTGAATTCACTAAAGGAAATGATGAATGATGAATGATGATTAATGATGAGCTGTTTTGACGTGTTACGATTTCATTTGACATGTTTACATTACGTTTTTAAAGTTAATGAAAGGTATGTTGAGTATGGTATTTTTCACAGTTGTGTTCTACGTGTATGTACCTTTTACTTTTGGTACAAGCGTGTTGAGTCTTTAGACTCACTAGGCGTGTATGATGCTGGTCAGAATGATATCGAGAGGACTGGAGGTGCCGAACTCTGAGTAGGCAAGCCTAGTGGGGCGACACGTGAAACGTCTGCTTATTCGTTTCGCTTAAAATGTGCTAGAATTTTTTTTTCTTCTTAAATATATATATAAATACTTTTAAAATACCTTGTACCATTTTTAGAAATAAAAAATTAACTAACATTTAAAAATCAAAGAAAATATTTTAAATTGTAAAATCTACAAACATTTTACCAACCTAAAAAGAAATAACTATGAAAAGTATAGCTCATACTAAACCTCTCAAAAATCTCTCAAAATCATAAACAAATAGTCGTAAAATCTTTAATGTAAATCATAAACTTAAATGCGAAAACTAGAAGCGCTGGTCCTCGGGTTATGTGGACCTTCAGTCCAGCAAAGTCAACCATCAAGACCTCCATTATCATATTCATAATCAATATCACCTGCATCAATCACACCTAGTGAGTCTAAAGACTCAACACATCATATTCTTGATAACAAGTATTACATATATAGATCACATGCAACCGTGAAAAATACTTGTATTTAAAATATTGTTTTCATGATGCATAAACTTTAAATAAAAGCATTTTCATAAACATACTCATAATCATATCCATATCCTTGTTCATATTCATATCAACATATTCATATTCCTTTCGTTGAATTCAGATCGATAATTGTGACTCGTATTCTTAGTCGTGTTGGGTGATGGATCCATCTAGAAAAACCACGGTACTGGGAGGTGGGGACACCAGTAACACTCTCATCGGTCACTGGCCTTGGCCAACGTATTCACATATTCGTATTGGTATTCGTATTCGTATAAATGGAAACACGATCGTCGGGCTCCCACTGGGATCATAACCCTCACGATATCTCCAACATATTAGTCACAATTACTTCACTTCCTTCAACGTTTCATATTTTCATCACTTAATAAAAATTAAAAATGCATATAACGTTTTTCTTTTAAACCAAGCATACAACAAATAATTTAAATATCAATGTTAAATCATAAAAATCCGTAAACATTAAAAAATCATAATTTAACATATTAAAAATCATAAACATCCATAAACATTTTAACAGATTAAAATCCGTAAACATTTAAAATAAACATTTTAACATATAAAAATTCATAAACATCCGTAATCCTTGAAAATAATCATATCATCATATAAAACAGCATTCAGGACACTGCCATGACGTTTACAAATTTCTAGGTGTAAAAAGATCGTTTTACCCCTAGACGTAAAATTTCACCTTTTTGACTCTTTCTTAATTCCTTTGACTCTAACATGAACCAAATAAATATTTAAGCCTAAATGAATTTTCAAATATTTTTATTTAGCATAAATCGAGGACTTTTAAATTATTTTTAAATTAATCTTTAAATAAGACGTATTACTGCGTTTTAATCTCAAACTAAACCAAACCTTAATATAAAATTCTCAAATAAAAAACTTAGACTTTTAATAATTATTTAAGCAAAACCTAATTTTCCATAATTTTACTCGGCATAAAACTAGGCGTTTCAATTAATTCGTTAATTAACGTTTCGTGCGTCGATTAAATCCCGAATAAATCCAAAACTCATTATTTTGATCCCAAATTTTAAAAACATAGCATTTTTATTATTTATTCTATCCTTCCAAGTCATGAGCCACACCCGTGGACCCATGGATTCAATTTTCCCTATTAAATTCAAAATATTCACCCATTGGCGAACAACCCGAGCCATCTCCCAATTTACTCCTGCCGCTCCCAAGCTACCTCAAGCCAAACCCAAGGCAACCCACCTAGGCACCCTCCTTGGCAATTAGAACCCATTGGACCTGACCCTAAGCTTAAAAACCGAAGCAACACATGAGCTGCAAAACAGCCCCAAAATTATGGTCTTGAGCCAAACTCATTTTTCCCTGAGCCAAGCTCGAATGATCTTGAGCCAACCTTGACCCAAATCCCCTATGGACCCTAGTGGACCCTTCTAACCTAAAGACTCGACCCCAGCCCCTGAAACCAAAGCTATACCAGCAGGTGCAAGCTGTGGTCGTGAAACCCACTTGGCATGGACTATACGTTCCTGTTGCTAGGACCTAGCCAACCCAACCAGTCCCTGAACCATCCCGTCTAGCACCCTTCTAGAACCCTAAGGACCTAACCTACCCCAGCCCAAAGCCCCTGGCCAAGCCTCTTTCTTCTTGCACAACAGCACAACCTGCACTGTTCCTTGTGCTTCTCGGGTGGGAGTCTAGCTTGCTAGGAATACTCCCCAGCCCTCCTAACTCAAGTCGTAGCGTGGCTAGGACTCTTCCCTTGACCCCTCACGGACCATAGCCATGCCTTGGCCCCAACCGAGCCCAAGCCCAGCCACCTACCCATAAAACTGAACCCCCCTCAATTCGATGACAGGAAGTTGGTTCAGCTTGTTTTCTATTCAAGTTGTGCAATGTTTGTGGTGATTTCTATGACTCTAAAACTTTTGTTAATCCTCCTTGATCATATCCTAATCATGGCAGCACCTTTAATAAACATGGTTTTTGGATGAAAATACAAGCTTTAGAAATTGCACAAGATGTCTATACGAAAATATGGCATGATGCACTTGATTTTCATGCAAAAACGTTTTTAAATAAATAATATGGTGTGATAGATGTTTGAAGGAAAGAATATGGCGTGCTTTTGCGTTTTAAACACACGAATTCTTGTTGACGATTGCGAAGAACGGGGCAAGAACCTTGGCTTGAACTTTCGAATTTTCTTCTTAGAAATATGATGTGTGTGTGCCATGTGTTGGAGTGTTTTGTTGTGCAACAATTTCTGAAAAGTGAGGCGTGAGTTTGTGGGGACCCGGACTCTAACTCAATTCTTTTTTGGGATTAATTGGATCTTTGCTAGAAAATGTGGGTCAAAAGTTTGCTTTTAATATCATAAACAAATGTATATAAAACATACACAAGATCTATCTCAAATTTATTTCATTAAAAACACATACATGTCTTGTTCCATTTCATTTATACAAACTAGAGTTTATAACACACTACATGTCAAATGTAAAAACTACTAGTCCATCTTCTACGCCCGTGATCATCACGCTACCTCGATCTCTCATCTTCTTCAAGTTCTTCTTGACCCTGATCCTGTCCTCCCTGTTGTTATGCACACATACAGACACAACAACAGCCGGAAACTTCGGTGAGAACAAATCCCAGTATAAAACATGTATACATGCATGTCATGCAACTTCATACAAAACCATAACACATAACTCAGTAATTATGACACATTAGTGAATACAGATAAAACAATTCGACTCTTACTCTTTAACTCGACTCGTATCTAAATCTAGGGATCCCGGTGTGAATAAGATGTAGCAAGTCTCCCACATACTCTCCCAATCATGGTGGCTGTACGTCTTATTCCTAGACTTCGGCCCAGTCTGTATCGAATGTCTACAATCGGAGTCGATCTTCTCCTATGCCTCGATACCACCGAATGTATAGAACTTGGCAAATCTGCTAATGACTCTACTATCTCAATACTTGTATATAAATCAATATAAAGCACAACATAACAAGGTATAGAAATCTAGTATGTGATTTTGGGAAACTCGAATCAAATCTAATTCGAGTTGTATCTTCCCGAATCAACATGAATTATACCTTTCGTCGTATAGTCTTTGTTGTAGTCGTAGTCTCTATGTTGAAGCTTTTCAATACTAATTTGAAATGACAATGTTGAGATGCATTCTATCAATCTTCAACTCAATTCAATACATGTACGTATCAATATTCAATCTCGATATATTTTAACGGCATAACGGCATTGTTTCTCGATACCAAACAACTCAAATATCAATACTCAATAGCAATACTCATAATTCTCAATAATAAAATATACCATGCTGAAATATGCACCATCTCAACTCAATATATGCTGAAAAAGCATAACAATCACATATGGTATCCTTTCTTCAATCCATTTTCAACTATATGTTCACAATAATCATAAGAACACAAAATAGAACTCAAATCTGATTTCCCCCAACCTTTCAACTTTAAAACATGCTGAAATGTAATAATATGTACGTCCTTTCGAAGCTGGTGATGAGAGGAACACGAATCTAGTCTCGGATCGAAAATCGGATGGTGAGATCTTGTGTAAGCTAATTTCTAAGCTAGAGGAATTTTGAAGCCTTCCTGGGGTTGTTCTCGGTGGTCTGATGCTGAAGGACTGAAGAAATGCATGTTGTATATATCTACCAAGCCATGTGTCAAGTTAATATGCATGCTGGATTTCTCGCACCACCATACCGCGGGTGCGCTACCTTTTTGACCGCGGGTGCGCTGAGAGTACTGGATAACATCCAACAATTTAGAAGGAACGACCGCGGGTGCACTGGCTTTTGCACCGCGGGTGCGGTCTTGTCTCGGTGCATCTACCGCAGGTGCGATCTTGTAAGTATTCAACATTTCATGAGAAACGATCGCGGGTGCACTGTCTTTGCTGTCCCAACAATATATCTTCCGCTAAAATCGAATCACAATGTCGCTTCTTCGACCTTCGATAAGTACATCAAATCATGCATTAATAATTGTTGATTACCAACTCACATCTTGGGCCTTACATTTCTCCCCCTCCTAGATATGAGTTTGTCCTCGAACTCGCAGGCAATCAATCAAAACAAGTAAAAGAAGCAATATAAACAAAAACTGAATAAAGACTCACATCATGGAAATAACTCTGGATATCTCTGTCTCATCTCTGATTATGTCTCCCAAGTTGCTTCTTCAGTGCCATGACGACTCCATTGGACTTTCACTAGCGGAATGATCTTCGTTCTGAGCTGTTTTTCCTTCCAATCAAGAATCTGGATTGGATGTTCAATATAACTTAGAGTGTCGTCAAGCTCAGCTTCATCAGGCTGAATGACATGAGAAACATCAGGCATATATCTACGTAGCATCGATACATGAAAGACATCATGAATCCCAAATAGAGAAGGAGGAAGCGCAAGTCGATATGCACGATCACCAATCTTCTCAAGAATCTCGTATGGACCGATGTATCTAGGAGACAACTTTCCACGATCACCAATCTTCTCAAGAATCTCGTATGGACCGATGTATCTAGGAGACAACTTTCCACGTTTGCCAAATCTGACAACGCCTTTGAAAGGAGAAATCTTCAAAAATAATCTGTCTCCATGTTCAAATACTAACGGCCTACGTCTAATGTTCGCATACTTGGCTTGTCTATCTTGCGCCGTCTTCATTCTTTTCTAAATGATCTTTACTTTTTCTTTCATCTCATGAATCATATCAGGCCCCAATTCTGGTACTTCAGAGATGTCATCCCAATACAGCGGAGATCTGCACTTCTTGCCATATAAAGCTTCAAACGGTGTCATCTCAATGCTCGTTTGATAGCTGTTGTTGTAAGAGAATTCACAAAGAGGTAGTGAATCTTGCCAACTAGTGCTAAAATCTAGCACTACAGCTCTCAACATATCCTCTAATGTTTGGATAGTCCGCTCTGATTGTCCGTCTATCTGGGGATGGTAAGCAGTACTCAGATGCAATGTCGTCCCTAGAGCCTGCTGCAAGCTGTGCCAAAAGTGTGAAGTGAATCGTGGATTACGGTCTGATACGATCGACTTCGGCACACCATGCAATCGGACTACCTCTCTTATATATATCTCTGCCATCTGATCATGTCGGTACATCATTCTGTACGGAATAAAACATGCAGATTCGGTCAATCTGTCAATAACAATCCAAATCGCATCACAACCCCGGGATGATCGTGGTAACTTCGTAACGAAATCCATGGAAATGTGATCCCATTTCCATTCAGGAATAGATAAACTCTGAAGTAAACCTCCGGGTTTCTTTCTCTCGGCCTTCACCTGTTGGCAATTCAAGCACTTAGACACAAACTCTACAATATCTGACTTCATCTGTTTCCACCAGAATTGTGTCTTCAGATCGTTGTACATCTTCCTGCCACCAGGATGAATACTGAACCGACTACAGTGCGCTTCTGACAATATCTGTTGTTTCAAATCTGAAACATCTGGCACTAAAAGACGGTTATTCACATACAAAACATGATCATGTACCTGATACTCTGAATTGTGTCCTGATCTGACCATCTCAACTGAATTCTGTATATTCTAATCAGTTCATTGTGCTTCTTTAATTCTCAGAATCAAATCTGGCTCAACTTGAATCATAGCAAGTCGTAGTAGTCTACTATCTGTATCAAATGCTAATCCAGACAAACAGCAATCTTCAATCATATTCGAAACACCTATCGTCGATAAGGATAAAGAACATACCTTTCGACTCAAGGCGTCCGCTGCTGCATTAGACTTTCCTGGATAGTACTTGATCTCGCAATCAAAATCCTTCAATAAATCGAGCCATCTACGCTGTCTCATGTTCAACTCTGACTGAGAAAACAGATATTTCAGGCTTTTGTGATCAGAGTAGATTTCAAATTTCTCGCCATAGAGATAGTTTCGCCAAATCTTTAGTGCAAATATGATGGTCGCCAATTCAAGATCATGAATTGGGTAACGAATCTCATGTGGCTTCAACTGTCTCGAGGAATATGCGATCACATGTCCTCGCTGAATAAGAACACATCCTAACCCTCTGTGAGACGCATCACAATATACAACGAAATCACCAGTACCTGAAGGTATCATCAACACTGGAGCACTGGTCAGTCGTTTCTTCAACTTCAAGAAGCTAGACTCACAGGCTTCAGACCATACAAATGGCGCATTCTTCTGTGTCAAATGGGTAATCGGCTTTGCAATACTGGAGAAATCTTTAATAAATCGTCGGTAGTACCCTGCTAAACCCATGAAACTGCATATCTCTAGCACTGATGTCGGTCTAGGCCAACTGATCACAGCTTCAACTTTACTTGGATCAACAGAAATACCGTCGCCAGATATGATATGCCCCAAAAAGACAACCTGTCTCAGCCAAAACTCACACTTTGACAGTTTAGCATATAATTTCTAATTTCTCAGTGTCTGCAACACAATTCTTAAATGTTCGGCATGCTCAATCATACTCTTGGAATATACCAGAATGTCATCAATAAAAACAATAAAAAACTCATCCAAATACTTCTGAAAAACACGGTTCATAAGTCCCATAAACACCGCTGGAGCATTCGTTAAGCCAAAAGACATGACAATAAATTTGTAATGTCCATATCTGGTTCGGAATGTTGTCTTCGGTATATCAACATCTTGAACTCTCAGATGGTGAAATCCGGATCTCAGATCAATCTTTGAATAGATAGAGGATCCCTGCAACTGATCAAATAAATCGTCGATACGAGGCAATGGATATTTGTTCTTTACTGTTGCCTTGTTCAGTTGCCGGTAATCAATACACAATTTCATTGAACCGTTTTTCTTTCACACAAATAATACTGGAGCGCCCCAAGGAGATACACTTGGTCTGATGTAACCCTTGGCCAACAAATCTTCGAGCTGTTCTTTCAATTCTTTCAATTCAATAGGCGCCATTCTATAGGGAGCTCGAGATATAAGAACTGTACCTGGTATGAGATCAATGCTGAAATCAACCTCTCGGGATTGAGGTAACCCTGGAATCTCGTCTGGGAATACATCAGCAAACTCGCAAACCACCGGCAGATCTGCCAATGCTGGGCTCGATTTTAGTAGATCTACTGAATATACAAGGAACCCCTCTACTCCTTTCTGCAATAGTCTAGTCATCGTCAAAATAGATACTAAGGGAATCCGAGATATTCCTTCACTCACTGCGGATATTATTTTCCGTGGTCAACATGAAGTTTGTTGAAAGTCCATCACCACCAGAATCTGCAACTCCTTCCTTTACAGCCTCTTCTTCGAACTGGTGTACATGTCTATCAACCGTTCTTCCATCTGCATCAGTTTCTTCTTCCTGTGAGTGATGACCTTTCCCCTATGATGGAGGAATTCCTTCATTTTTTCAATACGCTTCGGAGGCATTTGGTCTCACCGGGTGTGCCAATTTGTTTCTCACAAAAATTGCGGGGCGTGCCAGGCATGTGTTCGTGCCAAATGTTAATGATCCGACTTCGTTTACCAAGCGTTGCGAACATCGATTTGACCGTTAGTTATAGTTCCTTCGATATGGCTTCAAAGCTAAATATATAAACTGAGGAAAATAAAGAAATTATAGAGAGAATCCATGGACAACATCAAACTTAAATATGATGTTATGAATTTTGATCAACATTCTACAATAAGTTGAAGAAATGAGAAAATAGACTGCTTGGAAAATGGAAGATGAGCGAACAATTAATGGTGATGGACTTTCAACAAATCTTCGCTACTGTTATGATGGAATTTGTGGCAGAAGTGAAGGAATGGAGGAAGTCTGCAAAAGGAGAGGTTTTTACATCAGAAAATGATAAAATTCAAAAATCTGACACTAAATTGTTTAAAGATCAAGGCTAAAGATCAGGGATTCCTCAAGCAGGTGAAAATCGCCGCTTGGGAGAATCACTGATTCCTGAATATGCCAGGGAAGGAAGGTACACTCCTCCGCACAAAAGAGACGAGGAATTGGGGATGAAATATCAGAACTGCGGTAACAATAGACAAATGATCGGTAATATATTCTCTGTGACGTCTCCTAACTTGCATCCAGGGATGTATGGTGATGGGGGAATGTGTGGGTATGCAGTACCAAATTCGAGGAATAACACTCGGGGGGCAATCTATCTTCCACACCAGGTACGACAAACTCCAGTGTTGGATTTTGATACGGTATGGGACGTTATTCAAGAGTTGTATGGCCCAGGAGTGAGGCCAATCAACCGAAAAGAGTTTCCCAAACCGTATCTTGATATTGTTTATCATGAAAACCTTTATCCACAAGGATACTGCATTCCAGACTTCGCTTTATACTCTGGAGAAGATGTTCAATCTAGTGTGGAATATGTAGCAAGGTTTACAATCCAATGTGGGGAATTAGCAAATTTGGAGAATTTTTCCAATTACAAGCTACGTCTGTTCCCAAATTCTTTTACTAGCACTGCTTTCACGTGATATGTGACGCTACCTCGAAACTCTATTATGACTTGGCATGATATGGAACGTCAATTCCATACACAATTCTTCCGAACAGTACCTGAGATTAGTATAACACAATTGTCAAGGGTGGTACAAAAGCCGGGGGAATCTGCTAATAATTTCATTTGTAAATTTAAGAAAATAAGAAGTAGATGCTGAGTATTCCTTCCTGAATTAGAGTATGTGAAAATGGCACAACGATGGCTTGATTTTGAACTTAGGAAGAAGTTCCAAGGGATGGAATTCCGCGATTTTTATGAGCTTGCTGCCAAAGTATCGGAATATGAGAAATTGTTGTGGGAAGAGAGGCATAAAATAAAATCTGCAGTGGGCTCTAACTTCCAGGAAGTGGAGGAAGTCGCATTAGCAAAAGGGTAATTTCCGGATCATGCACTGTCCCTTTCTTGAAATGAAAGAGCGAAGAACTTTCCAAGAAAAACATTCCTTCAGTGCAAACACGATATACTTTCGATGCGTCAAAGTCGGAAGAAATATTTGACCACTTGGTGAAGGAAAGGTTTATAACGTTTCCCCCAGATCATAAGCTACCCACCAGGGAGGAGATCAAGAGAAGAGACTATTGTAAGTATCACAACTCCTTTAACCATAATACTAATGCATGTTGGGTTTTAAAAAATGTCTTGCAAGAAAGATTAACAAGGGGATCCTGAAATTTCTCGAGAAGAAAGAAACAGTGATAGTAGATGAAGATCATTTTTCCCCAGTGGCCAATGTGAATATGAGCAGTACTGATTTGCGTTTATTAATCAATGAGAGGAGAAGGGGTGGAGGTCAGGGCAGGTCCATTAGGCTAGGAGTTAATATAAAGAAGCGTTGGGTGCCTGGGAAAATGATGTTTGAGGTAAAAGAGAACGAGACAGAAATTTTTCATGGAAAAGTCCACTGAAACAGTGGAGATGATATGTATTATAGTGGGAGGAATATGAGGTGCAGTAGGGGATCCATGGCCAAAAGGCCGGAGAACCAGTACCTTGAAAAGGTTTCGTTTCATGGGTCAATGAATGGCGAGGGAAGGAGTGACCGGCTGTCATTCCAGAAGCTAATCCAGAGGCCACCACCTCTAGAACCGATAATAGATATGAAAGGAAATCTCGTTTTGTTATTCCTCCCAGAGCAATCCCCAATGGAGTATGGAAACGGGTAGAGCATCCAAATATCCAAAACCACTTTCTCGGACCCAAAAACGACGTTTGTGGAGAGAAAAAGCTGTTGAGGGCAGATATAAGGTAGAGGAATCACTCAGAGAGAAGAAAAAAATTGGGAGGAAAGCTACTGAAGATAAAGAAGAGGAAGGTGATGACTTGTTGTTGGAGGAAGACAGTAACGTGGTCAAGAAAGCTACCTTCAAGGTGGCGCATATTCTTGTTTCATTCGAGTGTGACACTGGCTCATTAATGTTGCCAGAGGAGTTTAAACGCAAAAGAATGTTTGAATCCAATGTATCCACTGGAAACCAAAGTGTTACGGAATCCATTCAAACCAATATTTTGAATGATTGCGTTGGAGTTCTTGTTGATGAAGAGAAAAGAGTGTTGATGAAGCGACCTACCAATGAGATGACTAAGCATATCAAACCACTCTATATTATAGCACATGTTAATAGAAAGTCATTATCTAGGGTAGTGATAGATAATGGGTCTGCTCTGAATATTTTACCATACAGAATCCTTCAGAAGTTGGGGAAGAATGTAGAAGACTTAATTCCTACCGAAGTCTCTGTGGCGACTTTTACTGTGGAATCTATGAAAACTTTAGGAGTGTTGCCAAAAATGTTACTGTAGGGTCTCGATCCTCGTTATCAGCGCTTTTCGTGGTCAATTCCAGTTCTAGCTTCCATGCTCTGTTGGGAAGAGATTGGATTCATACCAACCATTGTGTACCATCATCCATGCACCAGTTATTGGTGGAAAGGGGATGAGGTGGAAGTGGCGTAGGCTGATTCGTAGCCGTATCAATCTAATTCAAACGCAGTAGAGGCTAGGTATTATGATGGAGCCTTCGGCCCTATTAAATTTCGTGAATACTAGATGAATGGACAACAATGTGCAGTCTACATGGATACTAAAAAATTGAGAGAATCAGTTGAAAAAATTCTCAAAACCCACAGCCGTGGTCTCTCCTAGACCCATGGTCCGACCTATTATCCAGGAGGTCGATGATTAAATTCACTAAAGAAGAGATGGAAGTGGCTGCAACTTCCGAATGGAAAGCCATATTGCAGCATCTGGTGAATGAAGTACAATCTCGGGAATTGTGGGACATTGACGGAACTGAAATAATATTTGGAAGTATATATTGATGACATTGTTGTTAAGTCGAAAAAAGCATCAGATTATCTTGGTCACCTCAGGAAGAGTTTTATAAGAATGAGGCAACACAATTTGAAGTTGAAGCCAATGTGCTTTCGGTTTACAAGCTGGGAATTACCTTGGTTTTTTAGTTCACCGGCAGGGAGTAGATGTGGACAAAAATAAGGCTAAAGCTATCATGGCAGTGATGCCACCGAAGAATAAGAATTAGCTACAAAGATTCCTCGGTCAGGTAAATTATTTAAGAAGATTTATCT
Organism: Primulina eburnea; assembly: GCF_022965805.1. Lineage (NCBI taxonomy): Eukaryota > Viridiplantae > Streptophyta > Magnoliopsida > Lamiales > Gesneriaceae > Primulina > Primulina eburnea. The sequence continues at coordinate 13,032,910 of NC_133112.1, read as the reverse complement.
CAGAGTTGGCAGGTAAAACTTGAGAATTTTCTTTATTATTAAAGTTGAAATACTCGGAGGAATTTAAATGGGAAAAGTGTCACCAAGAAGCTTTTGATAAAATAAAAGAGTACTTGTCTAAGCCTCCTGTTTTGATGCCCCCAAGGCGTGGTTTTCCCCTCAAACTGTATGTATCTGCTGCTCAAGATCCTATTGGGTGTCTGTTGGCACAAAACAACCAAGAGAATCATGAGGAAGCCATCTATTATTTGAGTCGATCACTTACAGAGGTGGAGGTTAGATACTCTGTCATAAAAAAAATTGTGTTTGGCTTTATATTATTCATGTACTAAATTGAGGCATTATCTGATCCATTCAAGAGTTTATGTGATTTCACATATAGATCTTGTCAAATACATGCTTCACAGGCATGTCTTGATGGGGAGGATTGGCAAATGGTTGCTGGAATTGGCCGAGTTTACCTTGATTTATTGCCCCCAAAAATCGATGAAAGGCCAAGCTGTTGTTGATTTTCTGGCAGACCACCCTATGGTCGATGTGGCGGGGAGTGCACCAGTGGATATCCTAGTGTTTTATGTGAATCAATCCTGGACTTTGAAATTTCATGGTTCAAGTACAGAGAGGGAGTCAGGGGCTGGAGTCGTGATAACCTCCCCAATAGGAGTTAAGACAGCTTTGTCATTTAATCTGGACTTTTCATGCACCAATAATCAGGCTGAATATGAAGCGTTAGTAATTGGCTTAGAAATTCTACGAGATTTGGGTGCTAAAGATGTGTTGATTATTGGAGATTCCCAACAGGTTCTCAAGCAAATGTCTGGGGAATATAAATGTTCAAGTTTGGCATTAGCCCCCTATTTTACAGCTGCTTCACAGCTCCTTGATGATTTTGAAGATGTGACCTTCTAGCATGTGCCAAGACAAGACAGCTGGGAAGCTGATAAATTGGCTCAAATTGCTTCTGGTTTAAGGATATCGCCCGAGCTCACCCACAAACTTTTGCTGGTACAAAAAGAAATCATCCTTCTATTTACCAGCGAGGAATACAAGTGGTTACCTTTGATATTGATGTTGAACTCGCCGAGGATTGGAGAGCAGAAATAAAAGATGCATTGAAGAATCCGGAGCAAAAGTTGCATTACGGTTTGAAAATGAGAATTCTATATTATGTCTTGATGAAAGATGAACTGTACAAGAAAGGGGATGATGGTTTGTTGTTGTGGTGTTTGGGATTCCCCGGAGGCCATGAGAGTAATGCAGCAAGTATGTAGCGCCCTTACCTGAGCCACTACTAAACAGAATAATAAACATGCAACATTAAACTTAATACCAACAGTTAAACAGCGGTAACCAAATACTTAATCATCTTACAACCCAAACGAAAACAGAGCAATAACATCAGTCTTAAACATTATTACAACCATAACAAATACATGATTCTGAACGAGAAAACTATAAACCACAGAAAACCTCCACTGGATCACCACCGAAAACCCAACTGCTCTAGCCACTGCCCTGGTCGTCCGAACCGTCCAACCTAAGACCTGCCCCGTGGAATGGGGTGCCCAAGATGAAAACAAGGACGTGAGCGACAATCGCCCAATACGAGAACGTATGAGTATACAAACTAATATGATGCATGCGAAATTCAATATGCTCGGATATCAAGGATCAAGTCAAGAATCTCATGCTTAGTCTAGAGGCGCCTGAGTGTGTAGTCTTTGATCTGCCCTAGGCATGTTTTGGCTCCCACACTCATCATCAAGATGTGGACCTGCAATGTCCAGGTCATCAGAGCCCGCGAGTCCCGTCGGACACTGTAGCTCTCGCTGCCCCATCGTCCACAAAACAGAATAGGGCTGAGCGGCCCCAACAAACGAGGTATATCTCAAAAGATATCAGGCTCAACATGATATGTCATGCATAATATGCCAAAGCAGTAAAACATGTATCATGCAATACATAAATATGCAGCATATAAGTGTGTATACTACGCTTGGATATCTCAGTCAGTATATCACGTACCTCACTAAAACAATCTGATAGAAAGCTCTAAACCTAGACAATACCAACATAAAGAAATCACTAAAAAACCAGATCAAACATGCTACAAAGATCTCCCTAATGATCCTTAAATCACTATCTAAGGATTTAGGATTATACCTGCGTCCGTCGCTAGCCCGCTGATGATGTCTCGATCTCAGTTCACCGACACCTTCTCGAGTCGATACTAGCTCCGAAACTTCCCGACACCAAAGTGCCCTAGAAACTGGCTAGAAAACCTAAGGTACAACTAGAACTCTCTCTGAAGAATGTAGTGAGGGAAACAAAAGAATCGGCTTCAATTTATAGGCTGCATCCGCACTATTTCAGAAAATCCGAACAAATCTTATCTGCCACGTGTCAGAATCTCATTGGTCTAGTTGGATTTTCTCGAGATAATGTAATCCGAAGTAGGTCGGGTTATCCATTTAAAATTCGGTGGATACCCACATCTTAATCCCGAATTATCAATTCCTTAATAATACTTAATTAACAACTCATTAATTATGTCTTAATTAATACTTCATTCAAAACAATATTCGGGTCATTACATCCTCCCCTCCTTACAAAGATTTCGTCCTCGAAATCAAAACTGAAGTACAATACAACTGAATAAAATACAACTCAAAACAAATGAGGATACTTTGAGCGCATACGACTCTCTAACTCCCACGTCGCTTCTGCAGTACCTCGGCGTTGCCATTGCACTAGAACAAGTGGAATGGTCTTGTTTCTGAGCTTCTTCTCTTTCCTACCCAGGATTAAAAGCGGCTGCTCGACATAAGTCAAGTCTTCTTCAAGTGGAACATCTGTCGGACGAAGAACGTACGACTCATCTGCTACATACCGTCGTAGCAACGATACATGAAAGACATTATGAATGCTGGACAGATACGGCGGTAAAGCCAATCGATACGCCAAATTTCCAACACATTCCAAGATCTCAAAAGGTCCGATGAATCTTGAGGCTAATTTTCCCTTGAGTCCAAATCTCATCACCCTGCAGAACGTTGAAACTTTAAGGAAAACTTTTTCCCCTGACTGAAACTGTAGAGGTCTACGCTTGGTATTCGCGTAACTCGATTGAAGATCTTGTGCAGTTTTAATTCTCTTCTTGATCAATTCCACTATATCAATTGCTTGTTGCACTAATTCAGGTCCTTGCACTTGTCGTTCTCCTACTTCGTCCCAAAACAAAGGAGTGACAACGTCTACCATACAATGCTTCGAACGGAGCCATACCAATGCTACTGTGGTAGCTATTGTTATACGCAAACTCAACAAGCGGCAGATGATCATGCCATGCTGGTCCAAAATCCAAAGCACAAGCACGCAACATGTCCTCGAGTGTCTGAATAGTCCTCTCAGACTGACCATCGGTCTCTGGATGATAGGCAGTACTCAGACTCAATGTCGTTCCCAACGCTTTTTGAAAACTTCCCCAGAACCTTGAAGTAAAGCGTGGATCTCTATCACTGACTATACTTGTTGGCACACCATGATATTTAAAAATCTCTTGGATGTATAGTCTTGCCATGCGATCGAAACTATATTCCCGACTATACGGAATGAAATGTGTTGACTTAGTCAGTCGGTCCACAACAACCCAAATTGCATCACAATTCTTAGAAGACAGCAGCAAGTGGGTGACAAAATCCATCGTTACATGCTCCCACTTCCACTCAGGAATAGGAAGATTTTGAAGTAATCCTCCCGGTCGTCGATGTTCAGCTTTCACTTGCTGACAAACCAAACACTTGGCTACAAACTGGTAAACACTTCTCTTCATACCTTTCCACCAAAACTTGGTCTTCAAATCCTTATACATTTTCATGCTTCTAGGGTGGATACTCAACTTACTCCTATGAGCTTGAGATAAAATCTCGTCTCTCAATTTAGAATCTTCTGGAACTACGATTCTTCCTGACAGACACAAGGTTCCATCTGTTTGGAACGCAAACCCAGATGTGTTGTCTCCGTTAGCTAACCTTGCTAACTTTTCCACCTTCGGATCAGAAAACTGAGCTTCTCTGATTTTGGCATACAACATCGGTTCACATAAAATGCTCGTTACTCGAATGTGTTCCATTCCTTTCTTATGACGGAAGTGAAATCCCATATAACAACAATCTTGGATTACACTTGATATGAAACTTGTCTGAAGTGCAGATAAGCTCACCTTGCGACTAAGAGCATCAGCTGTAAGATTTGCTGATCCTGGATGATACTTGATTTCGCAATCATAATCCTTTACCAAATCCATCCATCTTCTTTGACGCATATTCAACTCTGCTTGAGTGAAGATATACTTCAAACTCTTGTGATCTGTAAAAATCTCAAATCTCTCTCCGTAGAGATAATGTCGCCAAATCTTCAAAGCAAACACAATCGCTGCCAATTCCAGATCATGAACTGGATAATTCTCTTCATGCTTCTTCAACTGTCTAGATTCATATGCAATCACATGACCGTTCTGGGTTAAAACACACCCAAGTCCTTGAAGTGATGCATCAGTGTACACAATGTACCCTCCTGATCTAGATGGCAGAGCTAAAACTGGTGCAGTTGTCAAACGTTGACGCAGTTCATTGAAACTATTTTCACAATCATGAGTCCATTCGAACTGCACATTCTTACAGGTCAGTTGAGTCAATGGTTTGGCAATCTGAGAAAATCCTGAGATGAATCTCCGGTAATAATATGCCAAACCCAGAAAACTTCTTATCTCTTGAGCTGATTCCGGTCGTGCCCAACTCAACACTGCTTCGATCTTGCTAGGATCCACTGATATCCCATCTTTGGATATAACATGTCCCAAGAAGACAACTCTGTCGAGCCAAAACTCGCACTTGTTCAACTTAGCATACAGTTGGTGATTCCTTAAGGTTAGCAACACAATCCTTAAATGTTGTGCATGCTCTTCAAGGCTACGAGAGTATACCAATACGTCATCAATAAAGACAATGACAAACTTGTCAAGATACTCCTGGAATACTCGGTTCATCAAATCCATAAATACTGCTGGAGCATTCGTCAAACCAAACGGCATCACTAGAAACTCGTAATGCCCATACCTTGTTCGAAATGCAGTCTTAGGGATATCACGTTGATGAACTCGAAGTTGATGATATCCAGACCGTAAATCGATCTTCGAGTACACTGATGTCCCTTGCAGTTGATCAAACAAATCATCAATCCGTGGTAACGGATATTTATTCTTGACTGTTACTCGGTTCAACTGTCGATAATCTATGCAAAGCCGCATAGACCCATCCTTCTTTTTAACGAACAACACTGGTGCTCCCCAAGGAGACACACTAGGTCTAATGTACCCTTTGTCAAGAAGTTCTTGTAACTGTTGTTTCAATTCTTTCATCTCTGTTGGTGCCAATCTATAAGGCGCTCTGGAGATAGGTGCGGTTCCTGGTACCAACTCTATCTCCGCTTCCACTTCCCTCTCTGGAGGAAATCCAGGAATTTCATCGGGGAAAACATCAGGAAATTCATCGACAACTGGAATGTTCTTCACGTCGATTACATCCTTTGATACGTCAACAGCATAAATGAGGTATCCTTCTCCTCCTTTTTCTAAAGCCCGTTGTGCCTTTACAACAGACACTACTGGCATTGGAGGTCGAGCTCCCTCACCAAAGAAGAACCAATTCTCGTCTCCTTCTAGACAAAACTGAACGAGACGTTGATAACAATCTACCGTCGCTCTATACTTAGTCAATAGGTAGATTCCCATAATACAATCGAAATCTTCCATAGCCAATATCATCAAATTGGCAGACAAGTAATTTCCCTCAAACTCTAGCAAACAGTCTACTACAAGTTGTTTAGCTAAAACCTCTTGTCCCATCGGTGTAGACACCGACAACAAAACATCTAATGACATGTAGGGTAGTTTATGCTTCTTAACAAACATTGATGTTATGAATGAATGCGATGCCCCAGTGTCAATCAATACATATGCAGGAATACCACATAAAATAAAATTACATGCAACGACTTTCTCGTTATGCTCCTCAGCTTGTTCTTGCTTTAGGGCAAACACTTGCCCCTGAACTCGTGGGCGTTGCTGAGATCCTTGCGATATTCCTCCACGACGAGGACCTTGAGCAGGAAAACCTTTCTGTTGTACAGTGGCCTCAGACTGTTTTCCACTATAAGACCCTGTCATAGAACCTCCGCCTCCACTATGATTCTCCAAATTAGGGCAATCCATCTTCATGTGACCAAAACCACCACAATTGAAACATGCACCTGTTGCTCTTCGACAATTCTCTGTCGGGTGATTGCCTCCGTAGTGGCCACATTGCATCTTTTTCCTGCCGAAGCTGTGCACCCCTCCAGAACCGGAAGAAGAAGAAGATACAGACTTCTTGAAAGACTGACCCTTTGGTCCCAACGAACTAGAACTTTTGCTAGCTTGCATAGCCTTCCTCCTAGCAATACTGATCTCGGCTTGACGACAACGATTCACTAATCCTTCGTACGAAGTAGGATCATCACAGACAGAAACCCGATCAAAAATCTCCTGGTTCAAACCATTCAAAAAGTGAGAATATTTTGCTGCAGAATTCTCACTGATGTGAGGAGCGTACGGCAACAGATCAGTAAAACGCTTCTGATAATCCTCAATGTTCGAATCTCCTTGCTTAATGGTCAACAGTTCCATCTCTTTTGCCTGGCGAAGAGCTGGCGGAAAGTGATGATTAATGAAGGCCTGACGGAAATGTTCCCAACAAATCCGCCCATGCTGCTGAACTAGAATGGCAGAAACAGGTTTCCACCATTTCCAAGCTTTTCCTTGGATCATGAAATCAGCAACCTCCATCTTCTCATCCTCGTCATAGTGCAACACTCGAAAACGCTACTCCATGTTATCGACCCAAGCTTCAGCAACATCAGCATTCTCATCTTTGGTCAACGGTGGAGGTCCAATCTTCATGAAATCCATAATGTTGACATGGTTCCTACGTCTCCTTTCATCATGATCTCGGTGACGCCTTCCGTCACGATCTCTACGACGATGTTCTCGGCCAGCATCATCTTCGCCATAACGGCCATGTCCCACACTACCGTGACTGCTTCCATCTCCTGACATCTGAAAGGAAACTAAAATCAACTTCTAAATCCTCAAAACAGAATTACTAATGTCCCAAAAATCTTTGCGTGCTCTGATACCACCAAATGTAGCGCCCTTACCCGAGCCACTACTAAACAGAATAATAAAAATGCAACATTAAACTTAATACAAACAGTTAAACAGCGGAAACCAAATACTTAATCATCTTACAACCCAAACGAAAACAGAGCAATAACATCAGTCTTAAACATTATTACAACCAAAACAAATACATGATTCTGAACGAGAAAACTATAAACCACAGAAAACATCCACTGGATCACCACCGAAAACCCAACTGCTCTAGCCACTGCCCTGGTCATCCGAACCGTCCAACCTAAGACCTGCCCCGTGGAATGGGGTGCCCAAGATGAAAACAAGGACGTGAGCGACAATCGCCCAATACGAGAATGTACGAGTATACAAACTGATATGATGCATGCGAAATGCAATATGCTCGGATATCAAGGATCAAGTCAAGAATCTCATGCTCAGTATAGAGGCGCCTGAGTGTGTAGTCTTTGATCTGCCCTAGGCATGTTTTGGCTCCCACACTCATCATCAAGACGTGGACCTGCAATGTCCAGGTCATCAGAGCCCGCGGGTCCCGTCGAACACTGTATCTCTCGATGCCCCATCGTCTACAAAACAGAATAGGGCTGAGCGGCCCCAACAAACGAGGTATATCTCAAAAGATATCAGGCTCAACGTGATATGTCATGCATAATATGCCAAAGCAGTAAAACATGTATCATGCAACAGATAAATATGCAGCATATAAGTGTGTATACTACGCTTGGATATCTCAGTCAGTACATACACTAAAACAATCTGATAGAAAGCTCTGAACCTAGAAAATACCAACATAAAGAAATCACTAAAAAACCAGATCAAACATGCTACAAAGATCTCCCTAATGATCCTTAAATCACTATCTAAGGATTTAGGATTATACCTGCGTCCGTCGCTAGCCCGCTGATGATGTCTCGATCTCAGTTCACCTACCCCTTCTCGAGTCAATACTAGCTCCGAAACTTCCCGACACCAAAGTGCCCTAGAAACTGGCTAGAAAACCTAAGGTACAACTAGAACTCTCTCTGAAGAATGTAGTGAAGGAAACAAAAGAATCGGCTTCAATTTATAGGCTGCATCCGCACTATTTCAGAAAATCCGAACATATCTTATCTGCCACGTGTCAGAATCTCATTGGTCTAGTTGGATTTTCTCGAGATAATGTAATCCGAAGTAGGTCGGGTTATCCATTTAAAATTCGGTGGATACCCACAGCTTAATCCCGAATTATCAATTCCTTAATAATACTTAATTAACAACTCATTAATTATGTCTTAATTAATACTTCATTCAAAACAATATTCGGGTCATTCCAAAGTACATGAAGGAATATGTGGGGCGAACCAGTCAGGGATCAAAATGAGGTGGTTAATCCACAGGCATGGCCATTACTGGCCATCAATGCTAAAGGATTGTATAAGATATTCGAGAGGGTGTCAGCAGTGGCAAAAACATGGGACTATTCAAAGGATGTCAGCTGATGAAATGCACGCTTTCATAAAGCTATGTCCATTTCAGGGTTGGGCCATGGATTTGATAGGTAAAATTTATCCTCCTTCTTCTGAAGGGCATTCCTTTTTAATTGTGGCTACTGATTTCTTCACCAAGTGGGTTGAAGACCTCTCCATGAAGAAGATAGAGCAGAAAGATGTTATTGTATTCATGAAAGAGCATATTATTCACAGATTTGGAATCCCGCAATCGATTACAACCGACCAGGGAACGATGTTCGTGGGAAAAGAAATGAAAGAATTTTCTGAGGAATATGGGATCCAGTTGATTAATTCTTCACCTCATTATCCTCAATCCAACGGTCAAGCTGAGGCTCAAACCAAGTATTGATTAAGATTTTGAAAAAATGATGGAGGACAACCCTCGAGACTGGCACCGGCTGTTATCAGAAACTTTGTGGGCTTAACGGACATCGAAGATAAGTGCTACTGGTTTGAGCCCTTTCGCCTTGACTTATGGACATGATGCAGTATTGCCTATGGAAGTGGTGGTTACTTCTTTAAAAGTGGTGAAACAAAATGAGTTAGAACCAGATCTCTACATGGAAGAAATGATTATATAACTGGAAGATTTGGATGAGTTGAGAATGCAAACGTATAATGCTTTGATACTTCAGAAATCCAAGGTGGCTAGAAGCTACAATAAGCGCGTGAATAAGAAGATATTCGAGGAGGGAGACATGGTTTGGAAGGTAATTCTACCCCTCGGATATAAAGATAGGGAATTCGGCAAATGGTCGCCCAATTGGGAAGGAATGTTTAAAGTTCATCTATTTTTGGATGGAAATGCATACTGGTTGGCGAGTCTAGATGGTGAGCCACACAGGAGGTGCATCAATGGCAAGTACTTGAAGCATTACTACCCCAGTAGTTGGGTGGCGATATCGGATATAAATAGTTAATGCAGTTGGGTGTAAATAAGTCTGGTACAGAGTAGGCTAGATGTCCACTTGGTTTGGATCTATCATATTAACTTGTAAGAAGTTCTGTAAAGAAGGGGGGAATAGACATTCAGTCATTCTTTGTTAAACTTGTTTGCAAATAATGGTGGAGCATCTATGAATAAATAAAAGAAAATTTACTCATGGAATCTTTTGCAACTGATGTGCTTTAAAGAGAATGATGTGTTGTCTTGATAGCCGAATTGATGACATATAGAGTGCGTTTATTATATATTTCGACACTTTGATGTTATTTGGAAAGTATGGGTGACAATGAGTGAAACGTCTGCTATTCGTTTTCTTAAAACGTGCTAGAAATTTTTTTTAAAAAAAAAACTCACTTAGCATCGGCCGAACCATAAAATATTTTTGACATCATTTTTAAAAATAAACATCCAACTGCCATTTAAAAATACAAAGGAAAATATTTTAAAGAATAAAATCGTCAAACATTTTACCAACCTAAAAACATTATTCAAAAAGTATAGCACATACTATAACCTCTTAAAAATCTCACATAACATAAATAAAAGACGTAAAAATATCTTTAACATTACTTAAAATCATAAATAATAACTAGTGCAGAAAACTAGCTTCGGTCCTCGGGTTATGTGCATCTTCAGTCCAGCAAAGTCAACCATCAAGACCTCTGTTATCATATTCATAATCAATATCACATGCATCAATCACATCTAGTGAGTCTAACGACTCAACACGTCATATTCTTGATAACGAGTAATACGTAATACAGTTAACATATAACAGTGAAAAATACTTGTACTTAAAATATCGTTTTCATGAAGATGCAAAAACATAAACATTTTCGTAAACATTTTCATGATGCATAAAACTTTAAAATAAAAACATTTTCATCATATTATGCATAAAGATTTTTATATAAACATAAACATATCCATGCAATTACTGAATTAACATAATCATATTCTTGACCCCGATCTTGTCCCACCTGTTCTCATGCACACATACAAACAAGACAACAGCCGGATAACTCCGGTGAGAATAAATCCCAGTATAAACAATGTATATATGCAATTACTGAATTAACATAAAAGCATGCATTATATCTTTCCACATGTATCATAATCACACAACATGTATCAATATTAATCTATAATTAAACATGAATCGTAATCTACGAAACATAAATCAATACAGATCTTTAAATCAATTATAGTCTCAAGATCTAAGACTCGACTCATCTCTCATTCTAATCTAGGGATCCCGGTGAATAGGAATGTAACAAATCTCCCACCTATCTCTTACGTTCGCGGTGGTTGAAATTGATACGTTCCTATTTACGGACTTGGCCCTCGCTGTATCGAATATCTATGATAAGAGCAACTCTACTCATAATCACATCGATACGACCAAACTTCCGGTGTTTGGAGTATCTACCAAGACTATGCTTATTCTGACAATGTGCAATGGGTCAGTGACGTCTCTCTCATAGTCTGGCCCCTCTGTCAGTGACTCTTACTCAATAGCTCTCTGCTTTCTACTTTCTAATTCAATAGACTAAACATAATCATTAAAACATAAAGGTATAAAAACAATACCATACAAGTATGTGGTTTAGGGAAACTCGAGTAGAATCTAACTCAAGTCCCCAATAAACATCAATTTATACTTTTCTCTTCTCGGTCTGATGAAGACGAAGTCTCGTATCCCAATCTGTCCATATCCAAATCTGATAATGACAATCATATAAATACCATATCAGTATTTAACTCAATTCAAGACCTGTTATGATCAATACTCAAATCGGTATATAATCAGATCCATATCTGAACAAGGTACAATCGAATTAATATCAATGATATCACGATACAATCGAAATTATTTATGAATCTGATCAATCTGAATCAATACTGAATCTGATCAATATCAATCTACTGATGTTTCGACAGCATAACAATACAGTCTTGATACCCCGTCAATCTCAAAATCACAGATATAATACCAGAACTCATAATCAGTATCAGTACAATTCATAATCTGAATAGTAACACAACTCTGATATAGAATCTCCACTAAATCAACTCTGAAATTCATAACAATTTCATAAACAGTCTATTCTTTAATCTGACTTCAGTTATACAATGTCTACTGTAGCAGAAACATCAAATCTGATTCGTATTCAATTCTGAAAATATCTTAAATTCAAATCATGTCTAAACGTAACAAAACTTACGTCCAGTTGTAGCCTGCATCGATAGGAACTCAGTACAGAAGTCGGATTTAAAATTGGACGAACAAATCTTTCAGAAATCAAAATCTAAGGAAAAGGTGTACATATGTTTCTCTATTTCTCCGTGTTTTCTTCTTATCATATATATATATATACATATATATATATATATATATATATATATATATATATATATACTTATATACATACACGTTGCAAGAGGTAAGGCAAGTGGCACTTTTCCCTTCGGCATGTGCGCGCGCAAAGCCGCGCATATGCGCCGGTAGTTCTGCTCGGCATCTTTCGCATTTCTACCTCTCGCGCATATGCGCCATCTACATCGCGCATATGCGCCAATCATTCTTCCCAATTTACTTCGCGCATATGCGCCGATCGTTCTGGACATTCCGTGCATGTGCGCCGATGCTTCTGTAATTCTCGCGCATGTGCGCCGATACATGTCACGCATGTGCGCGGGAACTCTCCTTATAATTCATGTCAAATCATCTCTCGGTTCTCCCGATCTGATCCGTTCTGTCTATAATTTTCTCGATTAATAAATAAATCATTTCAGAGTAATCTCAGATTACAGTAATAACATCTCGGGCCTTACATTTCTCCCCCTCTTAGATTTGAGTTCGTCCTCGAACTCGCAAGTAATCAATTCAGACATAACAGAAGAAATGTATATAGAGTTTAAATCAAAAACTCATCTCGATGAATCAATTCTGAAATCTTAATCTCATATCAGATTCTATCTCTCAAATAGTTTCTTTGAGATTCGGACAATCTTATTGTGTTTTTAACAACAGAATAATCTTCGTTCTGAAGTATTCTTCTTTTACGGATCTCCGATTCAATCTGGAATCATAATTCAAGAGTTATAATATCATAATACCCCTCAAAATAGTTCTGACACAATCAATCTCGTAATACTGGCTATACAACATCCGTATATACCAAACTACAGCTCATAACAAATCTTTTCCATCAGCTGTTATCAAGTCTGTTTATCCCATTCAAAGATATATTAAATCTTCAGCCTCGAATACCAATCGTCACCATCCGACGTTGGCATATTAAATCTGTCTGATCTGAGCTATCTTTATTCTTTTCTAAATTAGCTAGCTACATTTTCTTTGTCACATCTCTGATCGTATCAGATCCTATCTCAGGTATCTCCGAGATATTATTCTTATACCAAAAGAATCTGTAGTACTCACTGTACAATGTGTCAACTTTAGCTATCTTAATACTTGTTTGATAGCTATCACTATATACTAATTCATATAGTGACAATATGCCCTATTAACTAGTGCTAGCATCCAGCACTACAGCTCCACAAATATCTTCCAATATATGGATAGTACGCTCTGGCTATCTGTCAGTCGGTGGATAATATAGGAATGAGTTTATGGTATGTTCCGCCACAAATACAAACTCAACAAGGTTCACAATCTGATATAATCTACTTTACATTCTGATCAATCTGACCATTTCTTGACATCGATCTTTGTCATTTGGTCATGTTTGTACGTCATCTTGTACAAACTAATAGATATACATTGAACAATCTGTCAATTACAATCATATCATATCACAATCTGGAAAGTATTACAGTGATCTCATTACGAAATTCATCGAATTATACTCCCCATGTCTAGTCAGAAATATACAAATTCTGTAATAAATCTTCTGATCTCTATCTTTCTATCTTCATTTATTGGCGATTCAGACATTTCAGTACAAATTCTGCCAACATTTTAGCATAAATTCTGCCATAACTGATTTAATATGTCTATATCACAACTATCTGTTCGAATATCATACATTCACAGTTACCAACTGAAAACTGAATTCACTACTGTGTGTTTCTGACACTATCTGTCATTTCAAATTCGAACCATTTGATATAAACAAATCAGTTAATAATATAAATGAAAGAAAAATACCTACCTGGTATTCGGTTCTGACTATCGATATCAAATTTTTCTATACAATTCTGAAACATTTGACATCACCAGATACTCATTCTCATACAGTACAAATCACATATCTGTCACTCTGATCGATGCTCTGCTCTGATTATCAAAATCTAGTTCTGAACATTCTGATCACATTTTTGACATTTCTGAAGTTTCTGATCTTTCTAATATCGGTATCATTCTCAGCCACTGATCACAATTCTCAACTGTGTCAAAATCAATCGGTATACTAACTTCAGATATCACATACTCTGAATACAATCTGTTTCAATCGGATTCATATCTGACAAATTTCTGTATACAATAATCACAGTTCTCAGAGTATTCAATTCAATCTTCAGTTATTCGATTCAGTCAATCAGATGCTGCAAGTATATCAAAATATCATAGATACAACAAGAATGAAATCAACAGAATATCTCTGAACATACTGAAACATGCCAAAGAAACACTAAATCAGATGTAACTCCTAGTCGGTAACTCTTCTACTGATCTTTCAATTCATTCAGTGTCATTCTGGACATTCAATATCATTCTGTACTGAATTCTAAAACAACAAACAGTACCTTGTCTCAATTCAATTCTGGAATATATCTTTCTGATATAAAGCAAATCTGAAATCTTATCTGGGCAACATTAGTCAATTAGTATATCATTGGCAAATCTGCCAATGCTAGACTCGATTTCAGTACGTCTATTGTATACATAAGGATACCATCTGTTCTTTTCTATATCAGTCGAGTCATATATAATACAAATATCAAAGGAATTTTAAATCTAGAATCCTTACCGTGAAATCTCTACTCATCAGCCATATCTGGTCTGAATATTATACTCTCCTGAAAAGAATCTATAATAGTTCTGTACTTGTTTAGCATATTAATATCAATAATGCAATCAAATTAGAAACACAAGTACATCATAATCTAACTCAATCTCGTTCTCATCTTACTGTAGTATACAATATTTTACAAAAATCTCTGATATCAATCTTTCTTTCCCAAAAGGTAAAGACATCAATACTACAGTAAATACAGACCCAACAGGTACAGCATATATCAATGCAACTCAGTCAAAGTTAATCGTAGAAAATGCATTAGTATATAAATCAATACATGTGCATCATAATCATAAAAGATCAGTACCTGTCACTATATCATCAAATGTACCCTGAGTCTGTTCCTCGATCACTGCCACCAGATGATTCTGCTCCCTGAAATCTTCGGGAACATCTCTGTGGACAAACTCTAGCAAAGTGTCCCCGCTGTTTGCAGATATTGCAAATGCCAGTCACTCCCTGGCATTGCTCTGTAGGATGTCTTCCTCCACAAGCTCTGCAATATACGTCAGTATAACTCGGGCCAGAAACACTGGAGCTAGATGAACCACTCGGTTCACTTCCCAACTTCTTAGACTGTTTCTTCTGAATTTTCAGCTGTTCTTTCTTTCCACCACTGCTACTGCCAATCTCAACTCTGGAAGGCAGTTGTTGTGAATTCGGTGCTGGGGGATCACATGATGCTCCCTTTTGTCCTATTAGAATCGTTTCTGCTCTTTTGGCTCTGTTCAAGGTATCAGCAAAAGTAATCGATCGTTTCACATTCACCAATGTACGTATCTCCGGATTCAATCCCTGAATGAACTGACTAGATATAGTTTCATCATTTCTAGCCACATGAGGGACAAAACGTAACAAGGTAAAGAACTGAGCCACATATTCATCAATACTCAAGTGACCCTGTCTCAAATCTGAAAACTCTGCACTTTTGTCTTGTCTGTATGATAAGGGGAAAAATCGTTGATAGAATTCGATCTTAAAAATTTTCCACGTAATTAGTGAACTGCGCTGTTCTAGGGCTTCTTTGATTACCAGCCACCAACTTCTTGCAGCTTCCTGTAACTGATGCCTAATCAACTGAATTCTACAATCATCTGTAAACTCAAGAAATTCGAATAGCATTTCTATGTCTTCAAGCCAAATCTCACAATCTACCGGCGTCTCAGTACACTGTAGAATCGGCGGTTGAAATGACTGAAACGTCTTCAACTGTATTTCCATCTGAGTCTCTGATATATCTATCTGTTCAGTCGAAGTACTACCCATTTCTGGAATTCTCCGGGGAGATATATCTGATTACCAAAACCATTAGTAACCCAGTACTACAAATATGTTCCAATCTTTCTTTGATCATCTTACTGCTGATCAAGAATCACATCTGATTCAAACTCAATAATACATATTACCAATTCAAATCAGATAATTAGATAACATTTATTTCAAAGCAGTGAAACATAATCTCATGGTAGCACACACAATGTAAGTCAACATTAAAATAAATCTCATGCTAGCAATCACATGCAAGGGAAGAAAACTCAATCTACCCCGCTCATTCTCTTCTATCTCAGTCTAAAGAATCTATCGCTCTGATACCACCTGTTGTGGGGACCCGGACGCTAATCGTCTTCTTAATCATCTTTGAGATTTAATTATCAATTAAGATAATCAGGGTCTAAAAATTTTTCTTTTTAAAATATGAGTGCGGAAGGTAATGGAATCAATCTATTATACAATCAGTATAATAATACAAATTTTGTACAACTTGCATCTAGTTCAAACTAGTCTAAGGTTCAACTACTAAATTCAAGTATTAAACTAGTCTACAATAAGTCCGGAATCACCACTCTAAACTCGTCTTCTCTCATCATATTCTTGACCCCGATCTTGTCCCACCTGTTGTCATGCACACATACAAACAAGACAACAGCCGGATAACTCCGGTGAGAATAAATCCCAGTATAAACAATGTATACATGCAATTACTGAATTAACATAAAAGCATGCATTATATCTTTCCACATGTATCATAATCACACAACATGTATCAATATTAATCTATAAGTAAACATGAATCGTAATCTACGAAACATAAATCAATACAGATCTTTAAATCAATTATAGTCTCAAGATCTAAGACTCGACTCATCTCTCATTCTAATCTAGGGATCCCGGTGAATAGGAATGTAACAAATTTCCCACCTATCTCTTACGTTCGCGGTGGTTGAAATTGATACGTTCCTATTTACGGACTTGGCCCTCGCTGTATCGAATATCTATGATAAGAGCAACAATACTCATAATCACATCGATACGACAAAACGTCCGGTGTCTTGGAGTATCTACCAAGACTATGCCTATTCTGACAATGTGCAATGGGTCAGTGACGTCTCTCTCATAGTCTGGCCCCTCTGTCAGTGACTCTTACTCAATAGCTCTCTGCTTTCTACTTTCTAATTCAATAGAATAAATATAATCATTAAAACATAAAGGTATAAAAACAATACCGTACAAGTATGTGGTTTAGGGAAACTCGAGTAGAATCTAACTCAAGTCGATCTCCCAATAAACATCAATTTATACCTTTCTCTTCTCGGTCTGATGAAGACGAAGTCTCGTATCCCAATCTGTCCATATCCAAATCTGATAATGACAATCATATAAATACCATAACAGTATTTAACTCAATTCAAGACCTGTTCTGATCAATACTCAAATCGTTATATAATCTGATCCATATCTTACCAAGGTACAATCTCATTAATATCAATGATATCACGATACAATCGAAATTATTTCTGAATTTGATCAATCTCAATCAATACTGAATCTGATCAATATCAATCTACTGATGTTTCGACAGCATAACAATACAGTCTTGATACCCCGTCAATCTCAACATCACAGATATAATACCAGAACTCATAATCAGTATCAGTACAATTCATAATCTGAATAGTAACACAACTCTGATATAG
This sequence comes from Primulina eburnea, assembly GCF_022965805.1. Classification (NCBI taxonomy): domain Eukaryota; kingdom Viridiplantae; phylum Streptophyta; class Magnoliopsida; order Lamiales; family Gesneriaceae; genus Primulina; species Primulina eburnea. Next base: position 13,015,205 of record NC_133112.1, on the reverse strand, counting down.
AATCTCCACTAAATCAACTCTGAAATTCATAACAATTTCATAAACAAACTATTCTTTAATCTGACTTCAGTTATACAATGTCTACTGTAGCAGAAACATCATATCTGATTCGTATTCAATTCTGACAATATCATAAATTCAAATCATGTCTAAACGTAACAAAACTTACGTCCAGTTGTAGCCTGCATCGATAGGAACTCAGTACTGAAGTCGGATTTAAAATTGGACGAAAAAATCTTTCAGAAATCAAAATCTAAGGAAAAGGTGTACGGATGTTTCTCTATTGCTCCGTGTTTTCTTCTTATATATATATATATATATATATATATATATACATACACGTTGCAAGAGGTAAGGCAAGTGGCACTTTTCCCTTCTGCATGCCGCGCGCATATGCGCCGTTAGTTCTGCTCGGCATCTTTCGCATTTCTGCCTCTCGCGCATATGTGCCATCTACATCGTGCATATGCTCCAATCATTCTGCCCAACCCGCGCATGTGCCCCATTTACGTCGCGCATATGCGCCGATCATTCCGGACATTCCACGCATGTGCGCGCATTCAAGTCGCGCATGTGCGCCGATGCTTCTGTAATTCTCGCGCATGTGCGCCGATACATGTCGCGCATGTGCGCGGGAACTCTCCTTATAATTCATGTCAAATCTTCTCTCGGTTCTCCTGATCTGATCCGTTCTGTCTATAATTTTCTCGATTAATAAATAAATCATTTCAGAGTAATCTCAGATTACAGTAATAACATCTCGGGCCTTACAAAAACTTAGGCTTTTAATAATTATTTGAGATTAAATACAATTTTTCATAATTTTATGAAGCTTAAAACTAGGCGTTTCGTTAACTCGTTAATTAGCGTTTCGTGCAGCGATTAAATCCCGAATAAATCCAAAACACAATATTTTGGTCCCAAATTTTTAACATAACCTTTTAATATTTATTCTACCCTGCCAAGTCATGAGCCACACCCGTGGAACCTTGGATTCAATTTAGCTTTATTAATTTCGTTTTTGACACCTTATCGAACACACCGAGCCATCTACTAATTGACCCGAGCCACGCCCAAGCCACCTTGAGCCAAAACTTAGTTAATTCATCTAGGGACCCTACCCAGCCCATAAAACAAGCCCTGGCCCGATCAAATATTTTGTTTTTAACGCACGATTATTCGTTGACGACGTCGAAGAACGGGGCAAGACTTTTGGCTTGAAATCTCCTTGAGCTTTCTTCATTATTTCTTCTTCAAATTGTGGTGTTGTGTGTCGTGTATTGGTGTGCAAAAATTCTGAAATTTGAGTCGAGCAAGTGTCTAGGTTTGGGGAGAGTTTACATATTTAAACACTAATTAAATCCTTAATTAAACATAAGCCCATTAAGCCTCCAAATTAGGCTCATTAGTCTTTAGGATTTAATTAGAATATTAAAATAGTTTTTGTAAAAATAGTTTGCGAATTAAATAGCCGGGTCGCCAAAAGTTCGTATTTTTGTGGAAAAGCCAACACCGATAAAATCTACGTCCCGGCGTATAAAATCACCTCAAAACCCTTATTTTCAAAAATAATAAAAAGCATCACCCATATTTTAAATATTTAAAAACAATTATTTAATAAAAACATTTTCTATTTTTCAGCCATCGGTCTCCATTCCTCGATCGCAACTCGAATAACCTTTATAAATACATTTTAATGCAACCATGTAGAAAAATATATTTTAAACATGCAAATATACACAACATAATTAATTCATGCAATTAAAATATTTAATTAAAATACAAAAGAATTTAATAATTACATGCATGCGGTTCACGTGGATCTTAAAATTTTCGGGGTGTTACAATCTTCCCCCTTAAATTGAATTTTGTCCTCGAAATTCGCTTATCCTTAATAACCCAAAGTTTAGACTTACACTAGTAGAAAAATCGCTTTTTACTTCGCGTATTCAATGAAGTAATAAGGTAGTTAATTGCCGAAGTATATGGACGTGAAGTAATAGATGTACCATTTACTTCGCATAATAACCGAAGTTGTATGATTGAAAATACTGAAGTCTTTGGCCGGTTTTCGAAGGAAAACCGGTCCAGAATTGGATCGGTGCCGAAGTAAGAAATGTGTTTTACTTCATCGATTATTGTAAATAATGAAGTAATATATTATATATAACTTCGTCTTAATTATTATTTAGCGAAGTAGCTTATAATATTTTACTTCATTATTTACAATAATCGACGAAGTAATTCATCTGAAAGACCTCGTAGTTATGTATTTTGATGAGGTAATAGACACAAACAACTTCACAATTTATCCTATTTGTGGAAGTAAATATAATCTATAACTTCAGCATTTATCCTATTTGTTGAAGTATTTTATATTATGTTACTTCACAATTTACATTTAGTGACGAAGTAAGTGGTTCGAAAGACTTCAGTAATTTGTATTTTGATGAAGTAATTGCGCAAAACAACTTCGCTTTAACAGAACAATGTTGAAGTAAATTAATTCTATCACTTCGTCTGATTTCTTATTGACGAAGTATTTAATATTATGTTACTTCACAATTTGCAAATAACAACGAAGTAATTTACCTATTACACTTCATTTTTTTTTTATTTTGATGAAGTAATTGTTAAAAAAGACTTCGTAATATATGACTTAATACACTAATATAATTAAACTCATAAATTATCCATCTAAAAATTATTAATATCCACGAATCCACAATTACATATTCATCAATCCACAAGTAACCCAAAAAATGTATCCACAAAACCAAAAGTATATCCAAAAATCCACAATGACAAACAAAATATTTGTCCCAACATACACCATCCATCCAAGCACCTACATAGGAGTAAACAAATTCAATCCATTCACTTCTAACCTCGTCATATTGACATTGGGTGTAATATTGGTTCTTGATGCATCCTGCAAACTGAAATTTGAAACATAAAAAACGTAAGGCTGGATGATTAAAACATAAAAAACGTAAGGCTGGATGAGCCGTCAAGCTAGCTAGGAAAATTAAAACTTAATCTTGGAACACAAATATAATTAACCCATGCTTAAAAACAATTATAAGAATTTCCCATGTACAACATATTTTTTTTCGAAAAACAAGCTGTCACAAAAAAGTAAAACCATATTAATTTGAGGATTAACGTAAAAGAATTAATATATGAGACAATTTTAATATGATTAACATGATGCATGTACCAATAAACGCAGACAACAAGAGTCTCGAGTTCAATCCGATATGAGGGAACCAATGAGGACAAATATAGACCAAAAAAACAGGAAAAGACAAAACCAGATCACCTTAAACTCCAACAAAATCTGAAGCCACCCAACTTCTTGTTTCAAGAAGCGAAATCAACTTAAAAGAAAGAACAGATTGAATTTGTGCCACTTGGAAATGATACAAGAATCTTGAAAAAAAGACAACACGTACAGTCCAGAATCATACTCCCGTATATGATTTCTGGGCTTCAAATTTCTTGATAAAACCAACAACCCACCAAATAAAACAAATGAAAAGAAAGTATTTTAACCGAAACATAAATCAGCAATAAACAGAATAAACACAAAAGCTTAAGATTACAACACAGAAGATATGAAAATCAGGAACAAAATTTCATTTTTTATCAATAATATAAAATATATCACAATGACAACAATTCATCTCAAGCAATTATCTCAATAATAAAATATATCGTAATGGCAACACATTATCTCAACAATAAAATATATCACAATGGCAACACATTATCTCAACAATAAAATATATCTTAATGACAACAATTCATCTCAATCAATCAACAAATTTATCCCAAGAAGAAACTCACCATCTTCTCCAACTGTGGATCATCGCAATCGACTATCTCTTTCATGTACCTCATCACACAATATCCACACTCAACCGAACCACTTTGTTTCAGATTACCCTATAATGGAATTGAAAAGTTAATGCAACAATCACAATCTAATTAATAACCACTACCAATTCATGTGTTCATAAATAAGTACGATACATACCGTCAATATTTTAAAACCTAGCCCTTTAGAAATACCCTTGGAGGCGTTGTACATCTTCACCCCACTACATTTTAAAAAGTAAGAAGTTATTTTTTTGCATATTTATAAGTTAATGTATTCAAAATCAACATAAGCTACTACTTACTTTGTCACAATAGTTTTCCATGTATCATCTCAGTTCCTGTTAGACGTAGAATCCAATAAATATATCATATTCTTATCTTCGTTGACGATTGTCAAGATCCAATGGTACCTGAAAAAATGAAATAACAGCATTGACTACCATGAAGTAAAAATCTATAAATAACTAAATTCTTACCCAGTGTTGTATGGGATGAGGCAGATGCTATCTCTACACACTGCTTCCATCTGATCAGCAATATGTTGTGATAAGTCACAGCCATCTGTGCCAATCGGGCATGTAGGTATATTACCGGGTTCCACAAACGAAAAATAATCAGCCTTGTCTTTTTTCTTCAAATCTTTGTAGAGATGACTGCATGATATAGATGCACAAATATATCGTTTAGAAAATTTTCAAAATATGAACAAGTACCACAAAAAATATTATATAAATGCACAAATATTGTAAGTTAGACATTATATATACCCCATGTAAACTAAAATTTGTCTGGCACCTATCTCCCTCATCTCCATAAAGCGTACGATATCTTCTCTTAGCAACCGTATGCTTTTAGGACGTCCAAACATAGCGTCGTCAAACTCAATGCATATGGTATCCGATTCATTCAGCAATCGAACAACATGAGAGTAGATATGGATGAAACCGTGGTAGGAATCGTCTATGACCAACAAATGACATTTTCTTCCCATTTTCCAAATGCTTTGCACAAGTATCTTCTTTGCATACTGGGCATGCATAATAATCATGTGTAGTACATCCACTAAGGTTACCATAGGCTGGAAAGTCATTGATGGTCCATAGTAAGACTGCTTTAAGAGTGAAAAATTTTCTTCGAAAAGCATCATAGACACCATCAACTCCATCCCACAATCGTTGCAAATCTTCAACTAACACATCAAGATAGACATCTATATTGTTTCCTGGCTGTTTAGGCCCTGAAACGAGCATAGTTAGCATGATTAATTTTCTCTTCATACACATGTTTGGAGGCAGATTATAGGTGACCAACATAATTGGCCAGCAACTGTACCGACTACTAAGGTTGCTATAAGGATTAATGCCATCAGCTGCAAGTGCAAGGCGAAGATTTCTTGGTTCACTTTCAAAGTCGGGCCACATATGATCCACCAACTTCCAAGATGGCGAATCTGCTGGATGACGTAACTGACCGGGAACTCCTGTGGTTTCTGCATGCCATGTTAAATTTTTCGAGGTATGTAGAGATTTAAACATGCGCTTAAATCTTGGTATAGGAGGGAAATACCACAACACCTTTTCAGGAACACCTTTCTTCTCAACGTTCTTCTTGGTTAGCTTCCACCGTGACAAGCCACATTTAGGGCAGTTTACGCAGTCTTTATATTGCTTCCTATAAAGAATGCAATCATTGGAACAAGCATGAATCTTTTCATGACTCAACGCCAAACAACTCAATGTCTTTTTTACATCATACATTTTGGTTGGCAGGTTGTGATTTTCTGGTAGCATATCCCCAAAATACATTAGTAGATCGGAAAATAGAGCGTCACTCATCCCATGCTTTGCTTTGGTGTTGTATAGTTTCACAATTGCACTCAACTTTGTGTAACGATTACATCCATTATACAAAGGTTTCTCTGCTTCCTACAAAAATTCCATAAACGCTTCTGGATTTTCTGTATAGTTATCATATGCTGCCTCACACATATTAGTGGTTTCAAAGTGTCCGTGATAGTTACCAATTGGCTCCTTGTTCGTGCTCCAATTTACTTTGTCACTTTCAGCAGACTCACCGTGCCAAATCCAATTCACATAATTTTGACTAAAACCATGGAAATAAAGATGCTCTCGAATGGACTCAGCTGGTTTTTTTTAAGATTTTTACATTTTCAACAAGGACAATGAATTAAATTGGGGTCAATATGGGGATTCTCTAAACAACCTCTGTTAAACAGTTCCACACCCTCCTCGTACTGTTTTGACCTTCTATCCGAGTGAATCCAAGAATTATCCATTTCAATACAGCAAAATACCAGAAATATATAACAATAAATTTGATCTAAACTTGAAAATATTACATTTAATAATGTCATTTTCAGTGCATATAAGTTAGAAAAACCGAAAATTAGACAATGCCTAACAAGAAGGGGACAACAAATATTTTAGACAATGCCGAACATTAAGAACCCAGAGACGGACAACCAAGGCCTTAGAAAACAACACGCACCTCCAAAGAAATGGTGTGTATCTCAACCACCAACCTCATCAGAAACTATTGAGTCATACAGAAAGTGACTTCTCAACTAGTAGCTCTTGATAATACAAGACAATAGAGTACTGAGTCTTTGAACACAACAATATATCATTACAGTATCGAAAGACTTACTCCATCTAGTGGTCCATTAGAATACACTTGAATTATAAAGTCTTAACACCATGTATTTCAAACTTCTGATAAGGTTGGTGGTGGTCATTTTCAATAAATAACTCAACAGAGGTACGACAACAAGAAATTAACCAATTATCGTTCCAATCAATACCATACCTCGAGAAACTGGTGCCGGACTAACTCAGTGCTTTGAACGGTGGTGGTGGTGGTGGTGTTTTGCTTCCCTCTTGGTGAGTGGAACGGCGGTGGTGTTGGTGTTCGAAGCCAACGGCGGTGAGTGGAACGGCGTGGTGTTAGGGTTAATTTTGAAAGAAAATGTGGATGGATATAATGAGCTCGTCTTTGAAGGATATATGATATAAATATCGAATCAGCGACGGTTTCTAAAAAGCCGTCGCTAATAACGACGGTTTTTGAAAATCCGTCACTAATAGCGACAGTTTTTTATAACACCATCGCTGATTAAATCGGCGACGGTTTAAAAACAACCGTGACTGGAAATGTGATTACATGCGAAAATTGATGTGTGAGGGCAGTGTCTCTCGCGCATATGCGCGACACCGATGCGCGCATATGCGCGAGGTAGGCAGAGGACCTCGCGCATATGCGCGCTCTGTCGCGCGCATATGCGCGAGGAGGCCAGTAGCTACGATGCGAGAACAGAGGCACTCGCGCATATGCGCTGAAGTGTGCGCGCATATGCGCGAAAAAACCGTCGCTATTAGCGACGGTTTTTTAGCGACAAACCGTCGCTAAATGTTCAGTATAGTTTAGTTTCCTTTGTAATCTGCGCGGTTCATCTTATTACTTCAGCATGAACTTATTTTTTTACTTCGTCAACATTGATATGCCGAAGTAAAATATAATAAAAAATATAGTGAAGCCCGTGTTTTTAAACATCCGAAGTAAAATATATTATTTTACTTCGCTTGTGTTATTACTGAAGTTATTGGTAATGTATTACTTCGTAATTTATTATTGCCGAAGTAAGGCCTGCCGAAGTGAAATCCGATTTTTCTACTAGTGTTAGTTCTAGTATACCAAAAATTCACGCTTTCGCTGCGCTACTCAGATAAAACTTAAATTCCAGAATGTCCTTACGTCTTCTTGATCCCAATTAAAATTTCCTTCAGAACCCTTATTTTCGAATTGCAACTTAAAAAGACCCATAATAATTTAGTACTATTACTATTAAAACCTCGAATTTCAACTTTTCTTACAATTCCCAATAAAAATATGGATGACCATACTTATCGTATATTACTTTTCTTATTTTATACCCAAAATATTCATCAACTTATCAAATTTCAATCTTAAAATCCCAAACGCATCCGCTAACGCTTAGATTTTCAAGCCTAATATTGATTCAATCTTAAATATCCTTGATTAACATTCCTTATCACATTATAACTAAAATATCTCAAGGTTTCAAATATTCTTAAAAGTTTAAATCATCAAAATTCTTATCATTTAATCCATTCAATTATCGCTTATTGCTAACTTAGTCCCCAAATTCCTTAAATTTGCAAAAATCATTTCTTAATTTCCTCAAAAATTATCTTAATTGGTCCTTATTTTCAAAATTCCTTAATTAACCCATAAATTTTTTGGCATTCTTAATTTTCTTCTACAGGTTTCCCATAGCATAATTTCGATAAATTTAAACTTATTTACCCAAAAAATCAATTCCTATAATCAATCTTATCTTTCGTCAAAACTTAAAATCCCAATTTATACATTTCTATACTCCCAATGTCGTTGTAAATCCTCGAATCATATTACTTATGAGTAATTCCCAAAAATTAATTCAACTAGTAACCATGAATCATAAATATTTTCTTAGAAAATCTACGTGTCCCATAAAGCATTCATAATATTCACGATTAATATATAGCCCAAAAAGTAGAACGTCGGTAATAAAACTCAAAAGTCAACATCGTCCAATTCCACCACCAAACCAACATGCGTTGAAATCAAATAATTTCTTATTTCATATCGTATCATGTATAATAATTATAAAACATAATGCTATTAAACATGTGATGTGAACATATAATTCATGTACTTATGCATGTAACATCATAAAATCATATAAATCATGCAAACTTACAAATTGAGACTTGACGACTGATCTTTCTGGCGCTGATGGTGGCACAACCCTTTACAGAACCATTGCTCTGATACCAACTGAAACGTCTGCTATTCGTTTTCTTAAAACGTGCTAGAATTTTTTTAAAAAAAAAACCTCACTTAGCATCGGCCGAACCATAAAATATTTTTGACATCATTTTTAAAAATAAACATCCAACTGCCATTTAAAAATCCAAAGGAAAATATTTTAAAGCATAAAATCGTCAAACATTTTACCAACCTAAAAACATTATTCGAAAAGTATAGCACATACTATAACATCTCAAAAATCTCTCATAACATAAATAAAAGACGTAAAAATATCTTTAACATTAATTAAAATCATAAATAATAACTAGTGCGGAAAATTAACGTCGGTCCTCGGGTTATGTGCACCTTCAGTCCAGCAAAGTCAACCATCAAGACCTCCGTTATCATATTCATAATCAATATCACCTGCATCAATCACATCTAGTGAGTCTAAAGACTCAACACGTCATAATTCTTGATAACGAGTAATACGTAATACAATTAACATATAACAGTGAAAAATACTTATACTTAAAATATCGTTTTCATGAAGATGCAAAAGCATAAACATTTTCGTAAACATTTTCATGGTGCATAAAACTTTTAAATAAAAACATTTTCATAATCTTATGCATAAACATTTTCATATAAACATAAACATATCCATATTCATGTCCATGTCCATATTCGTATTCATAATCATATTCATGTTCGTGTTTGTTGAATTCAGATCGTTGATTGTGACTTTCATATACGTGTTAGGCGATGGATCCATCTACATGTAACCACAGTACCGGACGGCGGGGGACACCAGCAACACTCTCACCGGTCAACTGGGCCCTGGCCTTACGTATTAACATATCATCGTATACATATACATATACATATATGTATCCAAGGAAATACGATTGTCGGGCTCCCACTGGGACCATAACCCTCACGATATCTCCAACATATCATCGTGTTAGTCACAATCCTTTCACATCCTTCAACATGTTATCATCACTTAATAAAAACATGCATAATATCATTTTTATTTTGAAACCAAGCATGCAACATATCTTTTAAATGTCCATATTTAAATCATAAAAATCATAGACATTTAAAAATCATAACTTAACATATTAAAAATCATAAACATCCATGAAATTTTTTAAAATAAACATTTTAACATCATAAATGTTTAAAATAAACATTTAAATCATAAACATTTAAAATAAACGTTTTAGCATATTAAATCATAAAACATTAAACATATTAACATCTTAATAATCTATAAACATTTAAAATTGACATATTAACATATAAACACCCATAATCTTTGAAAATAATCATATTAGTATACAAAACAACATTTAGACTGTAATGACGTTTACTAATTTTTAGGTGTAAAAAGATCGTTTTATCCCTAGACGTAAAATTTCCCGTTTTTTACATTTTTTCTTAATTCCATTGATTCTAACATGTCACAAATAATTATTTAAGCATACATGAATTTTTTCATATTTTTATTTATCATAATTCGATGACTTTTAAATTAATCTTTAAATGTAACGTATTAATGCGTTTTAATCCCGAATTAAACCAAACCTTAATATAAAATTTCCAAATTAAAAACTTAGGCTTTTAATAATTATTTGAGATTAAATACAATTTTTCATAATTTTATGAAGCTTAAAACTAGGCGTTTCGTTAACTCGTTAATTAGCGTTTCGTGCGGCGATTAAATCCCGAATAAATCCAAAAGTCAATATTTTGATCCCAAATTTTTAACATAACCTTTTTATGATTTATTCTACCCTGCCAAGTCATGATCCTAAAACAAGCCCTGGCCCGATCAAAAACTTCTTGGAAGTCGCCATAAAATTTTGCATGTGTGTGTGTTTGTAGTGTCCATGTTGAATTGGGTTTCCTAGTTGCCTAGGACTCTTCCAGCCGTCTAACCACTGACCCCTCATGACCCTAACCTTCCCTAGAACACGCATAAACCAAGCCCAGACCAACCCAAGCCCCTGGTCGTGAGCAGCAAACCACTAAAGCTTGACAGCAACTTCTTGCCTAACTTGCTGTCATGAGTTTCTCCCCCCACGTTTCGAGCTTAGCTCGAGCCATGTCGAGCCACCCTGCACCAGCTTATGACAAGCCCCTCTAGGCACCCTGCTGGACCCTTAGAACCCATAGGACTCGAGCCCCAAGCTCGAAAACCGAAGTCCCCCACTTCAGCACAAGCATGGCCGAGAAAACCCACCTAGACTAGGACTCCACGTTTTCTTGCTTAGCCACTTGACCACCGAACCAGACCTTGAACCATCCCCTTGTGCACCTTCTTAGGACCCTAAGGACCTAACCTAGCCCAGCCCAAAGCCCCTGACCGAGCCAACAAGCCTTGCACAAGCTGCTGCCCACCTGCGCTACTCTTCCTTGAACTCACGGGTTGGAGTCCTAGCTTGCTAGGACTCCTTCCCAGCCCTGGTGTTCAAGTCCTAGCGTGACTAGGACTCTTCCCTTGACCAAAGCACGACCCTAGCTTAGCCCTGGTCCAGCCAAACCGAGCCATGTGTCCCCTTTCCCATTAACCGATCACCTATGCCACCAATATTATCAATTTGGTTTCCAGCTTTTGTCACTTACATTTGCAGCTTATTTGGTTGAGTTTTATGACCCTAAACTTGTGTAAATTCATGCTTGATCAAGTCCTAATCATGGCAGCCCTTTATAAAATATAAAAACATGATTTTAGGAAGCAAAAACACAAGTTTAAGACACCTATACATGTAGTTATGAAAATTCCATCTTGTGTGCCATGTTTTTCATGCAAAATAATTTTAAATAATTACTATGATGTGAAAGATGTGAAAATGAAGAAATATGGTGCGCCTTTGCATTTTTAACGCACGATTATTCGTTGACGACGTCGAAGAATGGGGCAAGACTTTTGGCTTGAAATCTCCTTGAGCTTTCTTCATTATTTCTTCTTCAAATTGTGGTGTTGTGTGTCGTGTATTGGTGTGAAAAAATTCTGAAATTTGAGGTGTGCAAGTGTCTAGGTTTGGGGTGAGTTTACATATTTAAACACTAATTAAACCCTTAATTAAACTTAAGCCCATTAAGCCTCCAAATTAGGCCCATTAGTCTTAATTAGGATTTAATTAGAATATTAAAATAGTTTTGGTAAAAATAGTTTGTGAATTAAATAGTCGGGTTGCCAAAAGTTCGTATTTTTGTGGAAAAGCCAACACCGATAAAATCTACGTCCTGGCGTATAAAATCACCTCAAAACCATTATTTTCAAAAATAATAAAAAGCATCACCGATATTTTAAATAATTAAAAACAATTATTTAATAAAAACATTTTTTATTTTTCGGTCCTCGGTCTTCGTTCCTCGATCGCAACTCGAATAACCTTTATATATACATTTTAATGCAACCATGTAGTAAAATATATTTTAAACATGCAAATATACACAACATAATTAATTCATGCAATTAAAACATTTATTTAAAATACAAAAGAATTTAATAATTACATGCATGTGGTTCGCGTGGACCTTAAAATTTTTGGGGCGTTACAATGAGCAATGGTGATAGCGTGTGGTGATAATATTGAAAGAAACAGGCTATTTAGCGTGTGGTGATAATATTGAAAGAAACCTGCAAAAAGAAACATAACACATCTTAGGCAGTTACTATAGCAAACCACAACAAAAGTATAAGGGTGAATGTGCGTACCCGAAAGCTTTGATGTCGTAGGAACAATGGAAGTGTACCTCACATCCCACTAATCTGAATAGCCATCTGATATGGTAATGGGATTTTCAATGACGGTGTTCTTGAAGAATTTCGCTTGCTCGGACAAATCAGTGAGAGACAATGAAGTGAAACTTTTCTAAGAAAGTTCTGTTTTCATCATGTCGTTGATGGAATGTGGCAGATGCAATGTTCTATAATGGAGACTCAGGCACAAACAGAGCTGAGAAAGGTACAATGATGGATTGCAAAACTCAAAAGAAGGAGTGCTTTGATCATGAGGAGATGTCCCATCACACACTAAGAATCTCGGGTGAAGAATGATTACTCTGACAACATCAACGATGGATTGTGCAGCAGTCTTCCTCACAGTGGTCATGTGTTCAATCCATGGGTAATCTTTGAGCTTAATTGTGAAGCAAAGTGGACGACGGGCTGGCCTATCAAATGGTAAGGACTGAAGGAAGGAAAAAGTATCCGCGACAGTGAAATCACTTTGACAGGACATAAGGTCCTTCCACGACAAATTTTCAGTGAGAGAGCCAGGAGGAGATGCTAGTTCAGGGAAGTAAGAAAACAGCCATACTTGAAGAATCCACATGGCTCCGTTGAGATTAGAAAGGGGTGTGTCATTTACAGCAGCATTCAACCATCGGTGAAGTGACCCTAAGAACATCACACCGAGACCATGGACATGTCCAACACTTAAAGACCTAGCAAGAGCTAAATATTCCATAGTGGGATTGCCAGAAGAGGGACAGAAGAGGTATTTACATATCAGCACCCACATGAAAGATATGCGCTCTTCGCTAGTGAGAGAAGTTCCTCTAAGAGCACACCAAGACCGGATAACTTGGGAGTAGGATGATGGATTCAGGTATTGCTCGGAAAGCTGAGGCAAGTCTTGAGTATTCACCAAACTAGGAAACTCATTCCCTAGAAATGGAAGACCCGTGAACCGAAGGATGTCCTGGAAAGTGATAGACATGAGACCACAAGAAAGTATGAAAGAATTACAAGGAGGAGCCCACAGTCTGATAGCACCCTCAAGAAGATCTATATTGAAAGTGGTGTCAACAGTATACATTTGAATGAGTTGGTAAATACATTGTTTCCGCCAGGTACTACCATAAAACTTTTTCCACCGGTTTACCCAAGTGTTCCAGTTTGCATCATCTCGTGGTAAAGATTTAAACTTGGTGTACTCAAAAGGTGGTGCTACCTTGCGATCTAACAACAAAACTGAAACGTCTGCCCTTTTTATTGCTTTAAAAGTACTAGAAATTTTTTTTAAAAATATTTCGGCCAACTCAATTAATACATGAAAATATTTTTATGCCGTTTTTAAAATAAAACCTCAATCAACTAGTATTTAAAAATTCGAGTGAAATAGTCGTAAAGTAAAATCGTCCACTGTTTTACCAAATCTAAAAAGCAATAATTTGAAAAGCAAAGCACATACTAAACCTCTCAAAATCTCTCAAAAGCATAAGTAAATAGTCTTAAAATCTTTAAATGAAATCATAAAGCATATTGCGGAAAATGTAGCGCTGGTCCTCGGGTTGTGTGCGCCTTCAGTCCAGTCAAATCACTCATCAAGTCCTCCCTCAATACCACCTGCATCAACCCACCTAGTGAGTCTAAAGACTCAACACGTCCTATCTTTAATAACAAGTAATACGTAATACAGTTAACATAGAACAGTGAAAAATACTTGTACTTAAAATATCATTTTCTTAATGATGCATAAACTTTAAACTTAAACTTTTTCAAAACATAAACATTTCCTACACATAAACATATCACATAAACATATTCATATTCGTATCCATATTCATATTCATATTCATATCCATGTTCATGTTTTGTTGAATTCAGATCGTGATTGTGACTCGTATTCTTAAACGTATTGGGCGATGGATCCATCTAAAGAAAACCACAGTACTGGGCGGCGAGGGACACCAGCAATACTCTCACCGGTCAACTAGGCCCTGGCCTACGTATTAACATATCATGGCATTGGAAAAACGATCGTCGGGGCTCCCTCTGGGGCCTTTTCCCATAAATGGGCTCCCTCTAGGTAGGTTGTCTGCAAGTAATATATTTCGTAAGTAATAATGGTTTTCTTGTTACTACTTAAATAATAATTCACCCAAGTGTAGGTTGTCTGCAAGTAATATATTTCGTAAGTACGAGATCGATCCACAGAGAGGTTATTTTGAATTTAAATTTATTAATTTATAGATTACCAAATGCAAGACTGAAGTTTACAAATTATAAATATTGTCAAGGCTTGAGGATTTATTCTTGGTTTATGTAATATTGTTTAACTAAAAGTGAAACAAAAGAAACTACCATAAATAATGGTTCCAAGAAAATTAAACACACACATAATCTAATATAGTTCCCACTATAGAAAATACCGAATTAACCGATATTTTATATATGGTACCTATGATTATATTATAACTATATAAATAAATAATTGCATAAAGTAAATGTTAGATTAAATCATTATATTTCATTTAGAACAACCGGCAGAGCCACGCTATTGCCTAAATGAAATATATTGATTTAATAAGTTAATTGCAGTAAAGTAAAAGTTAGTTGCGATAAAGTAAATGTTAGTTGCGGAAAGTAAAAGTTAGAAGCGGAAAATAAAAGTTAGTTGCGATAAAGTAAATGTTAGATTGTTAGATATTAGTATTAAATCATAATATTTCATTTAAAACAACCGGCAGAGCCACGCTATCGTCTAAATGAAATATTATGATATTATTATATAAATATACATATATATATATATCTATATATATATAATAATAAATGATGAAATATTTATTGTATCAAAATTAAACAACAAATCAAGATAACCACTTTAATGGTATCAAGCATTTGATGTAAATTGATAACAACAAATAATTCATTTTTATACCTACAATAAAAATAAGTTAGCTAAATGAAAAGAGATAAAGAAATAATATACAAAATATAAACAATCTTACTTCACCAAGAATGCATCCTCTTCACCTTGACATAATAGATTTAGCTTGCCATGAACTTACTTTTGATCAACACTAAAATATCACTCATAGTTGAGAAAATGAAAGAAAATATATTTAAACTTAGAACTTTGATACACACTCACACTATATTTTACAATGAGATAGAATGATTCTCAAGCTAGCACAAGGCCTCTATTTATAGGCCAAATGAGATAAAGAGTCAAAAATTCTATTAATGCCATGTAGTTGTAATAGTATTCTTTGTCTCCTCAACTCCAATTCCATGTCCCTTCTTTCAATGCCTTGTTCCACGACTTTTCTCACCACTTTGACTCTGATTAAGGCCACAAACATGTGGGGAATTTTGTGTAGATGAGTTTGGCCACTTGATTCACCTCATTTGGATAAATATTGAAATAGTTATGAATTTTTTACTAAATGATGGTCATAGTAAAAGTAAATGTGTCCTCCTTTTGATCTTTGCACAATTTGATCATCTTAATGAGCTTTTTAGGCAATCATGTCTTCTGCAAAGTTGTAAATAACTTCTCAAGGATTCCAACCATGTTTGAGTCACCTCCATTTGAATTTTCTAGCTTGAGTTATCATTATTTTACCAACACGTAAAAAACCTGAAAATAAAACAAATTTAGTAAGACATTTAAATATAAACAAACAATACTAAAATAACATAATTTATAATTTTAATGAAACTTAAAATTTTAAAATACAGGTTTTAACATATAATAAATTATTAATTTTAAGTTTCATCACACCCCCACACTATCTTATTACTAGTCCCTTAGTAATAAAATTTATCGGAAAGTCACAACCTAGATTCTTTATTCCTTTTATATATTCAAATACAAACATATTCATTAAAAACAAAATCATATACCGATTTATATATATTCGTTTAATATAATAATATATAATTAGATGTGTTTTTATTCTTATTTTCACATAATATATAAAGTAACAATATATATATAATTTTTAAATTTCTAAAAAAATTTATAATAATATAGTCAAAAAGATAATTCACACCACCCACCATAACATGTATAATATCAAGAATATTATTGTAAAAGCCTCAACTCCATATAATCTTTCAGGTCAAAATGTTTACGGAATAGCTAGTTTTCACTCATGGAGTTGGAATGAATATTAACTCTCTTCGAAAAAGGCCAAGTATTAAAGCAGGCAATTAATTAAACTAATATTGAAAACAAAATAGGAAAATTTACAAAGAATAAAATCCCCTTTTTTTTTCTTTTTTCTTTTTTCTTTTTTTCTTTTTTCTTTTTTTGTTATTGTTTTTTTTTTTTTTTTAAATAACGTGACTGCAAAATTTTACAATAACATAAATTTTCTATCCAAACATTCTACCATAAATATATATATATGTATATATATAAACATTTATATAACGGATACATCCGATTTCCTTTGGAACTTATCTAGCACAAACAAATCTTCTTTTTTTTTTTTTTTTTTTTGAGAACATTGATTGATGTTTTTAGAACACATTGATAGTACATCAATCAAATCTAAAAAAAATTTACACTGAATAAAGTATTTTGCAGTCCGTTATTTATTTACTTCTTTTTTTTTCAATAAATATTTTTTTTTAGGGGATTTATATTCTTGTAATAAACCATTTTTTAATAATCAATAAAAGTTTATTAATTGTTTTCTCATTTCTCACCACTCACTCACAAAAGATGTGTGAGTATATATTATAGTTTTACAAAAGAATTCTTTCAATTATACATGTTAACAACCATACAAACCATATCTTTTAACTATATTCTCATAAAAATTTTAGAAATTATTTTATTTGAAAACACACACAATTATATACATATATGTAAATAAATAAACACATCTATTATATATTTTATATTAATTGATCAAAATATATATGTATATAAATTGGTACATATGAAAACTAATTTTTCTTGTAGTCTGTAATTTGAATATAATGAATATTAAAATCTAGTGTATTGCGATTTTCCGATAATTATTAACTAATGTGTCTCAGGTGCATTTTACTGACACCTTACTCGACATTGAACTAAAAAGTATTATTATTATTACTACATATTTTTATTTTTTATATAATAAAAAAAACTAAGAAGAGAAGAAGAAGAAGAAGAAGAAGAAGAAGAAGAAGAAATTATTCATACCTTAAAAAAAAAACATTAAAAACATACCGTTGAATCGCAAGTTTAGCATCACATGAATTTTCTTTTCTTACTCTTGGATGTTGGCCAATTAAGTTGAGATAAGAATGGATCTGGTTCATGACTAAATCCTTGCAGTAAATCAATAAGTTCACCTTCACTTGTAGCAGAAACTAACATCCTTCGCGAAGCTAATGAAATAAATCCCTGTTCCACAACATCATCAAGAAACGATAACAGTTTATCATAATAATTGTTAACATTTAACAAACCAATTGGCTTATTGTGGATATTTAATTGTGCCCAACAAACAGTATGAAATATTTCTTCCAAAGTACCGAAACCTCCTGGCAGAGCAATGAAAGCATCTGAATGTTCAATCATTTGAGTAATTCGTTCATACATGTTGTCCACTTGCATTTCTTCTCCTATTGTTGGTCCTGTAAGATTGGCTAAAGTAATCGGAATAATGCCTAAGACTTCACTTCCACCTGCATGCGCAGCTTTTGCAACTTTTCCCATGAGGCCAACTTCACCACCACCATATACCAAATGAATCTTGTTTTTAGCAAGTGCTATTCCAAGCTTTTCTGCTACTTCTTCATAAATTGAATCTTTTCCTGCACTAGATCCACAAAATACACAAATATTTTTGATTTTACTTACCGTGGACGTTGACATGTTGAGAAATATGTTTTCTGTAATTGTTAGATCACAGCATATGAATTTATAAGCGTAACATGCCAAAAGTCAATATTAGAACAGGAAATTATTATTATTAAAAGAAAACAAATATATACAGCGTAGTTGTGATTGTGGCTCACATCTTCCTCTGATTTTACGTTCAGTAACGGCTTCAACGCCTTCTATGAGTCGAGGATATGCTTCCCATCCAATTTTCTTATAAATTGGCAAACAGGGTCTTTTAATGTCAGATTCCCAAGACGAGATTGTATATATATATTTACTTATCTAAATAGACATGCGTTACTACAGTAGGATCTTTGTAAGGCTGATTCCACCGTCCATATTGATATTCCTCCTGTTGAAATTGCCACCATAGTTTAAGAAGTTCATTTTGCACGTACCCACTAGAATGCGTATCAAGAACCTCTAGAAAATTATCCAAAGGCTCTTTACTCAGACCATTTTTAATGAATAAAATTTTATCTTCTCTATTCATTGATGTCATTCCAACATTTTTGCATTTCCCATTACAAGTCCACCTTGCACATTTATAACATCCACCTATACGTTTAGCTCTTCGCTTTTTGGCATATGTGCTTTTACCAAATCCTGGCATATGTCTTATTATTAATTCACTTGCTTCCCCAACCAATCGGACTTTTGCTTCAATTATCAAACGGATATCATCCGGTATACCATATGACATCATCAACCTTAGCCGCTCACATCTAGCTTTATAAATTTTTTTCAACGCATTATCAGGTAAACAAGCAAAATATTTACGAAGATTCATAATACACGCATCCATATTATTATTATTATTATTATATATATATTTCAATTATTTTGGGAAAACTGAAGAAACCGACTTAAACAGTCACGGAGTACCGTTATCCGCCACTTAACCGGGAAATGAACTAGAATCTGCAAAACAAAACAAAAATATCAAACAACTATTGTGGATCATATAAAGGCATAAACTCATCATTAAGAATTTCATTTTCTATAAAAGGCTTAAGTCTTTGCCCATTAACTTTAAACACGTCATTATTTTTAGGATTTTCAATATCAACAGCACCATGAGGATACACAAATTTGACTATAAATGGTCCTGACCACCTCGATCTTAGTTTACCTGGAAATAAATGCAAACGAGAATTATAAAGCAAAACTTTTTGTCCAATTTCAAATGACTTTCTCATAATATTTTTATCATGAAAGACTTTAGTTTTATCTTTATAAATCTTTGAATTTTCATATGCATCATTTCTTAATTCTTCAAGTTCATTTATTTGCAATTTTCTTAATTTAGATGCATCATCTAAATTAATATTAAATGCTTTAATTGCCCAATAAGCTTTATGTTCAAGTTCAACCGGTAAATGACAATGCTTACCAAAAACTAACCTATATGGTGACATCCCTAATGATGTTTTGAATGCAGTTCTATATGCCCATAATGCATCAGTTAATCTTAAAGACCAATCTTTTCGATTTGGATTAACTGTTTTTTCTAAAATTTGTTTTATTTCTCTATTTGCAAGTTCAACTTGACCATTACTTTGAGGATGATATGGGGTAGAAACTTTATGTGTAATGCCATATTTTCTTAATAAAGAAGAAAATGATTTATTTATAAAATGACTTCCCCCATCACTAATTATTGCCCTAGGTATTCCAAATCGACTAAAAATATTTTCTTTTAAAAATTTTATAACAACTTTATGATCATTAGTTCTACATGCAATCGCTTCAATCCATTTTGAAACATAATCAACAGCGACTAAAATGTACGTATATCCAAAAGATAATGGAAATGGACCCATAAAATCTATCCCCCAACTATCAAATATTTCAATAATTATGATTGGATTTAAAGGCATCATGTTTCGTTTTGAAATTGATCCCATCTTCTGACAATTTTCACAAGATTTGCAAAATAAATGCGTATCTTTGAATAAAGACGGCCAATAAAATCCACATTGTAAGATTTTTGTAGCTGTTTTATTAGATGAAAAATGACCTCCACATGCTTCAGAATGACAAAATTTAATAACATTACTTACTTCATTGTCGGGTATGCATCGTCGAAAAATTTGGTCAGGACAATACTTAAATAAGTAAGGATCATCCCAATAAAATTTTTTAACTTCTATCAAGAATTTATTCTTATCCTGTGAATTCCAATGAGAAGGCATTTTATTTGTCACAAGAAAATTTACAATGTTAGCAAACCATGGCATAATAGTAGCATAAAACAACTGATCATCTGGAAAATTTTCATTTATTGGTATTTCATTATGAGATGATTCAGTCATTATTCTAGATAAATGATCGGCTACAACATTTTCTTTTCCTTTTTTATCTTTAATTATAATATCAAATTCTTGTAACAATAAAATCCACCGTATTAATCTTGGCTTAGCATCTTGTTTATTTGATAAATATTTTATGGCAGAATGATCGGTGTAAACAATAGTAGTAGAACCAATTAAATAAGATCGAAACTTATCTAATGCAAATACTACTGAAAGTAATTCTTTTTCAGTAGTTGAATAATTTATTTGGGCACTATTTAAGGTTCTACTAGCATAATAGATTGCATAAGGTTTTCCTTCTTTTCTTTGTCCTAACACAGCTCCTATAGCATAATCACTTGCATCACACATTAATTCAAATGGTAAAGACCAATCTGGAGGTTGTAAAATAGGTGATGTAATTAAAAGATTAATTATTTTTTTAAAAGCATTTTCACATTTTTGAGTCCATTCGAATTGTGTATCTTTTGTTAAAAGATTTGAAATTGGTTTAGATATTATGCTGAAATTTTTTATAAACCTTCTATAAAATCCTGCATGACCCAAGAATGATCGAACTTCTTTGACCGTTTTTGGTGATGTTAAATTAGAAATAACATCAACTTTGGCTTTATCAACTTCAATTCCTTTTTCAGATATCACATGTCCTAAGACAATCCCAGATTTAACCATATAATGACATTTTTCCCAATTTAAAACAAGATTTTTTTCTTCACATCTTTTTAATACTTTTTCTAGATTTTTAAGACAATTTTCAAATGAGTTTCCAAAAACAGTTATATCATCCATAAAAACTTCTACATATTCTTCAATCATATCACTGAAAATACTTAACATGCATCTTTGAAAAGTAGCCGGAGCATTGCATAAACCAAATGGCATTCTTTTAAATGCAAAAGTTCCGAAAGGACAAGTAAAAGTAGTTTTTTCTTGATCTTCTAATGATATAGGTATTTGATAATACCCCGAATACCCATCAAGAAAACAGTAATAAGAATTTCCTGCTACTTTTTCTAAAATTTGATCTAAAAATGGTAGTGGGAAATGATCTTTTCTAGTTGCATCATTTAATTTTCTATAATCAATACACATACGCCAACTAGATGGAATCCTAGTTTGTAATAACTCTCCTTTTTCATTTTTTATAACAGTGATGCCTGACTTTTTAGGTACTACTTGTGTTGGACTTACCCATTTACTATCTGAGATTGGATAGATAATTCCAGCGTCTAATAGTTTTAATACTTCATTCTTAACAACTTCTTTCATATGTGGATTTAACCTTCTTTGCGGTTGTTGATACGTTTTAGCATTTTCTTCCAAGTGAATTTTATGTGTACAAATTAAAGGATTCATACCTTTTATATCTTTCAAAGTCCATCCAATTGCATTTTTATATTTTTTAAGTAATTGAATTAAATCTTCTTCTTGATTTGGTAGAAGAGTGGAAGAAATTACAACAGGAAATGTTTTATTTTGACCAAGAAATACATATTTCAATTCTAATGGTAAAGCTTTTAATTCAAGTTTTATATTATCATCTTCTTTAAAATTATTTTCAGACTCCAAACTTTCTACTGAAAAAACTTCACATTGTTGATTTAAGTTTTCTTCTTGTATATTTTCTTCCACAATTGTTTGAATTTCATTATCATCTTCATTTTCATTTTCATTAATACTTGGTTGTTTACATAAATTAAACACATTAAGTTCTAGAGTCATATTTCCAAAAGACAATTTCATTATTCCATTTCGACAATTAATTAAAGCATTTGAAGTTGCTAGAAATGGTCGTCCCAATATTACTGGAATTTCATTATGTACTTCTATTGGTTGTGTATCCAAAACAATAAAATCTACTGGATATATGAATTTATCAACTTGAACCAACACATCTTCTACAATACCTCTAGGTATTTTGATTGACCTATCCGCCAGTAAAAGAGTAACAGAAGTGGGTTTTAATTCTCCTAAATTAAGTTTTTCATAAACTGAATAAGGAAGTAAATTCACACTTGCTCCCAAATCCAACAAAGCTTTTTTAATTTTATTTTCTCCAATAATACATGAAATTGTTGGACAACCAGGATCTTTATATTTTAAACTAGAATTATTTTGAAGAATAGAACTTACTTGTTCAGCCAAGAATGCTTTTTTCTTCACATGCAATTTTCTCTTCACAGTACATAAGTCTTTTAAAAATTTTGCATAAGAAGGTACTTGTTTAATAGCATCTAATAATGGAATATTTATCTTCACTTGTTTAAAAACTTCATAGATATCAGAATCACTTTTTTGTTTTTTATGATTTGTTAATGCATGAGGAAATGGTGGAGGTTTATTTGACTTATTTACTATTTCAGATGATTTATCATTCACCATATTATTCTTAAAATTTAAGGTATCATCATTCTCAAAAGTATCAGGATTATCATCCTTACTCTTTGATTTTAAATGATCCTTGTTTTCATTACTATATGGATCATTAACTATTTTACCATTTCTAAGGGTAATAACAGATTTTATTTGATCAATTTTTTCATTTTTTAATTCTTGATTTTGATTTTTAGGATTAGGTTGAGGTTGAGATGGAAATTTTCCTTTTTCATGAATATTAAGTGCAGATGCAAATTTTGCAAGAGTTTCTTTCAAATCACTCATAGATTGACTGTTTTGAATATTGATAGACTCTTGCTTTTGGATAAATGCATGAATTACATCTTCAAAGTTTTTTCTTGGAGGTGTAACATAAGGAATATAACCTTGATGATTTTGGTTATTTTGAAAATATTGTTGTGACGGTTGTGCATTATTATCATTCCTCCAACTAAAATTAGGATGATTTTTCCATCCCGGATTATATGATGGTGAAAAAGGATCTAGTATTGGTTTTTTATAATTGTTAACATAGTTTGCTTGTTCATGGAGACATTCTTTAAATGAAGGTAATGTTGGACAATCTTTTGTAGCATGATCATGTGTATCACATATATGACAAACAATTTCTTGAATACTTTTTAATTGACCACTCTTTTTCATTTCTAATGACTCAATTTTTCTTGCTAAAGATGCAAGTTTAGCTTGAATATCTGTATCATCTTTAAGATTATAGATACCACCCCCATTTGTTGAATTATTGTTTTTAGTTGTTGGTGGTTCTATTGTGCCTATATTATCCCAATTTTGAGCATTTTCTGCTAATGAATCCAAATATTCCATAGCTTCATTTGGGTTTTTATCTTCAAAAGTTCCATTACACATGAATTCTATCATTTGCCTATCTTTAGGTATTAGACCTTCATAAAAGTGAGAAACTATTCTCCATGTTTCAAAACCATGATGTGGGCATGTATTAAGTAATTCTTTATATCTATCCCAACATTGATAAAACGTTTCTCCTTGTTTTTGAGAAAAAGTTGTAATTTGTCTTTTAAAAGAGTTTGTTCTATGGGAAGGGAAAAACTTTTTGAGAAATTGTTGTTGCATTTCTTCCCATGATCTTATTGAACTTGATCTTAAATTTTGTAGCCATGTTTTAGCTTTATCTTTTAAAGAAAAAGGGAAAAGCTTTAATCGAACTATATCCATGCTACAATTTTGATCATTATAAGTGTTACAAACTTCCTCAAATTCTCTTAGATGTAAATATGGATTTTCAGAATCTAAGCCATGAAAATTTGGTAAAAGTTGAATAATTTGAGGTTTAAAATTGAAATTAGATGCATCGGGAGGAAAAACTAAACAAGATGGGGCACTAGTTCTAATAGGGTTCATATGGTGCCTAAGTGTTCTTAATTGATCATGTTCTTGATTATTATTATTATTATTGTTATTATTATCATTATCTTGATTATTTGAATTATCATCCATATTTAAATTATTTTCAGATACTCGAATAAGTCTACCACTTTTTTTTCGACTCCAAACACTCATACAAGTAAAAACACACAATACTTATAAATAAAACATATATAACAAATATAAACTTAATTTATACCTCCCCGGCAACGGCGCCAAAAACTTGTTACTACTTAAATAATAATTCACCCAAGTGTAGGTTGTCTGCAAGTAATATATTTCGTAAGTACGAGATCGATCCACAGAGAGGTTATTTTGAGTTTAAATTTATTAATTTATAGATTACCAAATGCAAGACTGAAGTTTACAAATTATAAATATTGTCAAGGCTTGAGGATTTATTCTTGGTTTATGTAATATTGTTTAACTAAAAGTGAAACAAAAGAAACTACCATAAATAATGGTTCCAAGAAAATTAAACACACACATAATCTAATATAGTTCCCACTATAGAAAATACCGAATTAACCGATATTTTATATATGGTACCTATGATTATATTATAACTATATAAATAAATAATTGCATAAAGTAAATGTTAGATTAAATCATTATATTTCATTTAGAACAACCGGCAGAGCCACGCTATTGCCTAAATGAAATATATTGATTTAATAAGTTAATTGCAGTAAAGTAAAAGTTAGTTGCGATAAAGTAAATGTTAGTTGCGGAAAGTAAAAGTTAGAAGCGGAAAATAAAAGTTAGTTGCGATAAAGTAAATGTTAGATTGTTAGATATTAGTATTAAATCATAATATTTCATTTAAAACAACCGGCAGAGCCACGCTATCGTCTAAATGAAATATTATGATATTATTATATAAATATACATATATATATATATATCTATATATATATAATAATAAATGATGAAATATTTATTGTATCAAAATTAAACAACAAATCAAGATAACCACTTTAATGGTATCAAGCATTTGATGTAAATTGATAACAACAAATAATTCATTTTTATACCTACAATAAAAATAAGTTAGCTAAATGAAAAGAGATAAAGAAATAATATACAAAATATAAACAATCTTACTTCACCAAGAATGCATCCTCTTCACCTTGACATAATAGATTTAGCTTGCCATGAACTTACTTTTGATCAACACTAAAATATCACTCATAGTTGAGAAAATGAAAGAAAATATATTTAAACTTAGAACTTTGATACACACTCACACTATATTTTACAATGAGATAGAATGATTCTCAAGCTAGCACAAGGCCTCTATTTATAGGCCAAATGAGAGAAAAAGTCAAAAATTCTATTAATGCCATGTAGTTGTAATAGTACTCTTTGTCTCCTCAACTCCAATTCCATGTCCCTTCTTTCAATGCCTTGTTCCACAACTTTTCTCACCACTTTGACTCTGATTAAGGCCACAAACATGTGGGGAATTTTGTGTAGATGAGTTTGGCCACTTGATTCACCTCATTTGGATAAATATTGAAATAGTTATGAATTTTTTACTAAATGATGGTCATAGTAAAAGTAAATGTGTCCTCCTTTTGATCTTTGCACAATTTGATCATCTTAATGAGCTTTTTAGGCAATCATGTCTTCTGCAAAGTTGTAAATAACTTCTCAAGGATTCCAACCATGTTTGAGTCACCTCCATTTGAATTTTCTAGCTTGAGTTATCATTATTTTACCAACACGTAAAAAACCTGAAAATAAAACAAATTTAGTAAGACATTTAAATATAAACAAACAATACTAAAATAACATAATTTATAATTTTAATGAAACTTAAAATTTTAAAATACAGGTTTTAACATATAATAAATTATTAATTTTAAGTTTCATCATTTCTCTCCTCACGACATCTCCAATCATATTCATCGTATTCTTATTCGTATCAACGGAAACACGATCGTCGGGCTCCCACTGGGACCATAACCCTCACGATATTTTCAACATATTGCAGTAGTCACAATCTTTTCACGTCCTTCAACATGTTATCATCACTTAATAAAAACATGCATAAAATATCATTTTTATTTTGAGACCAAGCATGCAACATGTCTTTTAAATGTCAAAGATTAATCCATAAAAATCCATGAACATCTTAAAATAAACGTTTTAACATATAAAAATCCTAAAAAACATAAACGTTTTAAAATAAACATTTTAACCTATTAATAATCCGTAAACATTTAAAATAAACGTGTTAACACCTTAAAAATTCATAAACATTTAAAATTGACATATTTTCATATAAAAATTCATAAACATCCATAATCATAAAAAAAATAATCATATTAGCATATAAAACAGCATTACGGGCACTGCCATGACGTTTACAAATTTCTAGATGTAAAAAGACCGTTTTACCCCTAGACGTAAAATTTCACGTTTTTGACTTTTTCTTAATGTCATTGACTCTAACATGTTCCAAATAATTAATTATGCCTACATGAATTTTCTCATATTTTTATTTGGCATAAATCGACGACTTTTAATTTATTATTTAAATGTGACGTATTAATGCGTTTTAATCCCGAATTGAACCAAAACTTAATATAAAATTCCCTAATTAAAAAATTAGACTTATAATAATTATTTAAACTTACACCTAATTTTTCATAATTTTATAAAGCTTAAACTAGGCGTTTCAATTAACTCGTTAATTAGCGTTTCGTGCGACGATTAAATTCTGAATAAATCCAAAACTCGTTATTTTGATCCCAAATTTTTAACATAACCTTTTTAATATTTATTCTACCCTTCCAAGTCATGAGCCACCCCCGTGGACCCATGGACTCAATTTTCTTCTTTAATTTCTCGTTTTGACCCTTTATCGAACACACCGAGCCATCTCCTAATTTACTCGAGCCACGCCCGAGCCACCTCGAACCAAACCCGAGCCAACCCACCTAGGGACCCTACTAACCAAGCCCAGCCCATATAATCAGCCCCTAAAGCGCTCAAACACCCTGGAACCGAGCAACCAAATCTGTGCATGTGTGTGGGCGTGAGTCTCATTGGTAAAAAGGACTCCTATCTAGTTTAGGCCCCTTCCAGCCGAGCCACCCCTGAGCCCACACGACCCTAACCATCCCTGGACCACGGCCAGCCCAAGCCCAGACCGACCCAGCCCCTGGACCCTGCGCACGAGCCACCTGAAGAAGGCAGCACCTGTGCGTGACTCTAATGATGCAATCCTCACGTTCCTATTGCTAGGCCTCTAACCACCGAACCACCCCTTGAACCATCATGATGTGCACTCACTTAGGACCCCAAGGAGTCGACCTAACCCATCCCAAGCCCCCTGGACCGAACCCACAAGCCTGCGGCACTCACAGAACCTGCGCCCCACTCTTTTGCACTCTCGGGTAGGAGTCCATGGTGGATAGGACTCCTCCCAGCCCACTTATCTCGAACCCTAGCCTAGCTAGGACCCTACCCTTGACTCCCCCACAGCCCTGGCTAGCCCTGGAACCAAGCCAGAACCAGGCCAAGACAACAAGACCCAAAGCCGAATTTTTGAAGAATTTGACAGCAAGTTGGACAGCTTGTTCTTGGCTTTGTGTATGGTGTTTAGATGGTGTTTTAGGAGTCTATATACCGTGTAAAATCATGCCTTAACATAACCTATATCATGGCAGCCCTTATATACATGAAAACAACAAGAGTTTGAATCAAAATCATGTTAGAATTTTCATGGATTACATAAGAACGAAAATAATTCAAGTGTCACTTGTTTTTCTTTTTCTTTTTCAAACTTTTCATGCCTAAAACAAATAATATTATGTGCTGATGGTTTGAAGGAAGAGTAGGCGTGCCTTTGCGTAATTTACGCACGAAAATTTGTTGACGATTGCGAAGAACGGGCGAGAACCGCGGCTATGACCTTCCTTAGCTTTCTACGGAAATTTTCCTCCAAATAAGGTGTTGTGTGTGTCGTGTATATGGGTGGGATTTCAGAATTGTGGGCGTGACCTTTTCATAGGGTTTGGGGTGATTTTTTTTAAACATATTATATAGTAAATAAGTCACTAATTAAGGCTTAGCCATGTTAAGCATAATTTAGACCCATTAAATGCTTGATTAGAATTAAATAAAATACTAGAAAAGTTTTTGTTTAAATAAAGTTGTGGATTAAATAGCCGGGTTGCCAAAATCTCGTATTTTTGATGAAAAACCAACACCGATAAAAATTACTTCTCGACTTAAAAAAAACACCTCGAAACCCCTTATTTTCAAAATTACTAAAAACCCACAATCATATTTTAAAAATAATTATTTAATAAAAACATTTTTCGTTATTCAGCCCTCGGTCTCCGTTCTTCGATCGCAACTTTGATTAATCCTTAAAAAATACAATTTTATGCATAATGACAACAAAATCCTATTTAACATATAATCATGCATATCACATAATCAATTAATTAAAATAATTTAATTAACCATTTTTCAGAATTCCTAGATTTGCATGCCGTTGGATTACATCGTCTTAATTTTGGACCTTACAAAAACACTAGACTACAGAGTAGATAAGGGGAACAGCACGTTGGCAGTCCCAGCAGAGAAAAGGATATGACAGTAAGAAGAGTCAATGAGGGGATTGAAAACTTACACCGAGGTAGAATCGTCGCAGATGATTGTCGAAGGCCTGCGAATGATACAAAATTCAAAGTAAGGAAAATAGGACTTAACGAACTAGAACTTGGTGGAATTAAAAGTACCTAAGAGCAGACATCCTAGGAGCTGAGGGAGAAAGTTGAGTTAGACAGTTAGGAAAGCGTGTGTCCATGAGCGAAAGGGCACTGGTTGTCCCTACAAATCAAAACACGCAAGCTTCCTCACATTTCAAACAAGAAAAATCCATAAGGATGGAAGCTTTCACACGTAACTAATTACAAAGAACCGCCAATGCATAAGGATTATCACAAAGGATGAGCAAGAGTATATAAATAGCATGAAGCCTACCCAAATATGTCAACGAAAAATCTCGAATAAACACATAGAGCATCATCCGATTGATTCTACCATGTTGATTAAATGAGAGATTCAGATAGTCTACATGTTCCTTGGAGTGGCACAGTTGGTGAGTGGCGAGTGGAAGAATCACAAACTAACAAAGGGAAGCCCATGCTACTTGAAGAGCAGAACCCACCGAAACATAAGCGGAGTCCAGGATATCCCAAAGGGTGTTACGGCGAGAACAAGCCACGCGAGGAAGAGGCAGGCTGCGATGATGTGCAAGATGAGCCACATGCCGCGATTCGCAGTCGGTTAAAATCATTTGGGCGATTAGCGAAATCGAGGAACGAAGGATGTCGAGGGATGGCGGCGCTTCTATTGTCCGGCATATGGTTAGTGGTAGGTGGAAAATTAAGGGGTAATGGAAAAGAAGAAGGAAGTTAGTGTGCGAGATTTTGAGGACTTGGTGCGGAAATCGAGGGGTTAAGGGTGGAGAATGAGATTATTGAGGGGAATGAAGATAAATGTTGGAAATTTTCAAGTTCGCAATCTTGATTTTGATGTTAACAAAACTTGTTGTTGTGTTTCTAATATATTTACTCAAGTGTGAAGTTGTTAACACAAGAAGCAAACTGAAACCGAATTCTACACAAACTGAATTTCTGGCGAGCTTCGGTGTTTTGATGATATCTCCCAGCAGGATGATTCAAATGACAATTCGCCAATTGAACTGACCAGAAAACTCAATTTGGAACAAGTCGTAGCTCACATCAGTTGGGAAAAATCGGATGTTATCATGGTCTAACTGATCGCTCAATTACCGAACTGATCACACGAAAACAGCAATCAGTTGGGTTTGAGCGACTGTGGTATTTTGGTCATATCTCTCAGATAGGTTATCGAAATGAAGCGATTCAGTATGCGTTGGAAAGATAAGACAAAGATCTACAAATCATCTTTAGAAGTCAAAGTCTGAATCGAAGCTTACGATGCTGATAAATGACGATGAAGCTACTGGTTCTGCACAAACTGAAATCAGCTAGGCTGATTTCAGCACACCAGCTGAAACTGAACCAACTGAACCAGCTGCTGACCAACTGAACTGAACTGAACCAGCTGCTGACCAGTTGAACTGAACGACCAGTTGAGTTGACCAGTCGGGAAAATGCCCAGCAAACTGAATTTGACCGTTGTAATTTCAAAACAATACAGAAACTTTTCAACGGGTCATATTCTTATGTCTAACGTATAAACATTGTTGGGGCTTATAAATACAACATATTGAAGATCAAACAAGAGTTTTTGAAGAGGATTCAAAGCATGGGCATTTAGCATGAAGAAATCAGCTAGAAGAGAGCACAAGGCCTTGTGTGAGGATACATTTGAGATGTACATTGTAACTGATAAATTCCTCACACACGATCACTCACACATATACAAGAGAGTTGAAGTTCAAAGAATTAGTTGATTGAGCCTTGCACAAAGACGTAAAACTTGTGTATGTAGTCTTTGCATATGAGACATTAAACAATATCCTGATTGTGAGGTGCTGCCTACAATCTTGAGTGTTAGGAATTCAGTTTAGGCAGTGGGTAAGTCCTAGCTGAATGGGTTTGTACAAAGTGTTGTATAAATCAAAGTCTTCTAGTGAATCCTTCCCAAGGGGAAGAAGGGGTGACGTAGGAGTTATTCAATCTCCGAACATCCATAAACAAATTCGTGTCTATTTGTTTATTGAATTTACTTATCATTTCCATAGTTTTAAAGATGTTTTGTTGAAGCATTTTATGTGTTCTTCAAATACCAAAATATTGTACACCAAGTGTTTGATAAAATGCGTCAACTAAAATTCAACTTGCATATATTTTAAATGCTTTACAAAATATTTAATCGGTTTCTACGAAGGATTATTTCGAGTATCTTCCGCTTGATTTTTTTAACCAAACTCGATTTAATTCATTGGTGTTTCAAGAACCGGGCTATTGTAGCTCAACGGTGCTCCCCCTAACCGATCCCAACAAGTGGTATCAGAGCGGGTTGTTCTTGAAATAACATTGAAACTGATTTTGATATTTAAAATTCGAAATTTCAGATTTTTTGCACATATATATATGCAAAACTGAATTTTCGTGCAACTTGTAGCGACCATGGGAAAAATGGCATATCTCCTTGTTCGAGTGTCCAAATGACGAACCGCTTTTTGCATTGAAAACTAGACTTGTAGAGGTTTACAACAGTATAAAATTTGCAGTTTAATTATGCGTGAGAAAATACAGTTTATTTGTTGAAAACAGAGCATATGTGCTGCAGCAGAGAATGAGCCATATAGAAAATTGGTTAGTTATCCCTCTTATTTTACATTTTTCAAAATTTCAAAAATATAGGGGGAGAACTCATTAAAATTTTAATGGAGTTATTATTGAGGGGGAGAAAATTTTTGTCAAAAATATTTTTAAAATATGACTTTTTGATTCACACAAAAAGGGGGAGAAATATGTTAGTTGAGTTGATTGTTTATCCAAGTTTTGTGATCATCAAAAAGAGGGAGATTGTTGGACCTTTTCAAGTGCGCAATCTTGATTTTGATGTTAACAAAACTTGTTATTATGTTTCTAACATATTTACTCAAGTGTGAAGTTGTTAACACAAAAAGCAAACTGAAACCGAATTCTACACAAACTGAATTTCTGGCGAGCTTCGATGTTTTGATGATATCTCCCATCTGGATGATTCAAATGACAATCCGCCAATTGGACTGATCAGAAAACTCAATTTGGAACAAGTCGTATCTCACATCAGTTGGGAAAAATCGAATGTTATCATGGTCTAACGGATCGCTTAATTACCAAACTGATCACACGAAAACAGCAATCAGTTGGGTTTGAGCGACTGCGGTATTTTGGTCATATCTCTCAGCTCGGTTATCGAAATGAAGCGATTCAGTATGCGTTGGAAAGATAAGAAAAAGATCTACAAATCATCTTTAGAAGTCAAAGTCTGAATCGAAGCTTACGATGCTCATAAATGACGATGAAGCTACTGGTTCTGCACAAACAGAAATCAGCTAGGCTGATTTAAGCACACCAGCTGAAACTGAACCAACTGAACCAGCTGCTGACAAGCTGACTGTTGCGTGTTTTCACTACCGCAAGTGTACGGTGTCAAGTTTTAGTACTGGTTAGAGTACATATATCGATCCCACGAGGAGTGTGTGTAGAATTGTATATCAATTCTTGTAATTAAAATAGTCCAAACTTTATCTAGAAAATTCGTACGAGAATTGGTTTGTTAAAAACAATTAAATTGCAGTGAATAATAATTCGAATTACCGAATGGAGAAATATCAGTGATATAAAATATCTAGAGGAATGATTTCAATAAGTTTCTACGATTATTCTTCCTGGTAGCATTTAAATTCTTGAATTCCTATTATTTAATGGTCAAGAACACTTACGTATTTTATTCCCCCTTTCCCAAGTGACGAATAACTGTATCATTCAAACTTCGATTCAATTATTCCTAATACAAATCTAAGTTTAATTGATAGATGCAATTAATGTTCTTACCTAAGCCTCGCAAAAGTTATACGCCTTCCGAACGATATAAACATCTCACGATGTGCCTCTAGTGATCTATAATCCTAGTCCTTCTCCCGAGTTGCAGAATTAATCACAACATACAATTTATGGCCAGTAAATTGCAATGAAACAAGAGTAGAGAACACAATTAAATAAAACGGAATCCAATCATAAAAATATCCACGTCAAATCATCGTATAGACAAAGCTACGTCAACCTCTAGAATGTAAATTTAGTTCATCACGAAATCCAAGAGAAAACAAGACATGTTTGTGATTCTAGACATCGCCACGCAATAAAATAAAGAGACAAAGGGAAAGATAACAAATCCGAAGCGTCGTCTCTGTCCCCAGATCCGTCGTTCTTCGTAGTTGTGATCGATCTTCGCGTGTTGTGCCTTCGTCTCGCCTTCGCTCCGAGTCTTCCTATGTATTTTCGTCCGAAATGGCGTGTCCCCCTTCTGACCTAGTGGTGCGCATTATATAGTGATTTATGGGACGCCGTGCACGCGGGTGCGCGTGATATCGCGCTGCTGCGCGCGCGCTACTGTGTTTGGTCGTGCAGGTGTACGCGCGGTTGGGCGTAATCTCGCGCGCCCGCGCGCAAGCTTCTGTACATTCGCTTCTTCTGTGTGCGCGCGAGTGCGCGTAATGTCGCGCGGTGGCGCGCGATGTTCTGCTCGGGTGCGTGGCGCGATGGCGCGCGACTCACTGGTCTTGCATTTGTGTTGGTGTGCGCGCGCCTGCGCGTGAAGTGGCACGGCCGCGCGCACACATCTGTCCGGTGATGTGCTCGTGGTCGTGCGCTTCTTGGTACACTTGGCTTCGTGTTCGCTATTTTCTCCATTCCTGAAATGACAACATAAACAAACCAAAAACGCATAATTCTGTTCGAAACAAGCATAATTCAAAATGGATTTAAATGTAAATTAAGTGCAAATCTTGCACTTATCAAACCCCCCAAACTTGAACTTTTGCTAGTCCCGAGCAAAATAAAATAAAAACAAGAAGTCAATTAATAAATAATGAAACTCTTAACAGTCATGGATTCGCAAGAAGTGATATTGGCCTCAGATTTTATCTATTTATTGTAATTCACGATTTCCCAATAGTCACGTGTGTGTGTGATAAGTCAATGTTCGTTTACCCCATCGAGTGCTCAAATAGAGTCATAATGCCCATCCACTTACAGAATCAAGAAATTCTCAGTTTAGTTTAACTCACAATTCATCAAAATACAAGTTCACATTCATAGATCACATAGGACTTTTTTGGTGATTAATTGGCTCAATGAATATTCAACGAAATTATACCAAAGATGAAATCACACGACGAGATGCTTGCAAGCAATTGATTAAAGTTTATACTTGATGACAATGTTTTTCAGGTATCCATAGGCTTGACTTGAACAACTTTTCTCCACTAGTATATTGGATAAATGTGACAAGGTTAATAGGTCTTGTAGGCTTGTAACGTTAGGCCACGGCTCACGGCTACAATAAAGTTATGGAAATCAAAATTTGAGAGAAATATTTGAACTTCATCAACTTCACTCATTTTCATTTTCTTTTGAACCACCACCCACTTTATTGTTTTCTTTTCATTCATATCCTCCATTTCCCGTATTTTCTTTCTTGCTAACCACTTTTGATTCATTCTTTTCATTGTTTTTCTTCTTATTTTCTTTGCCAACTCCTTTTTTCATGCTTTAAATTTTTCTTTTTCTTTACAAGGAGCATTTCAATCATTACAACACCACTGAATTTATTTCTCTCAAAATCAGGTAGGAAATTAAGTGTATAAGCTTCATTTGGTAGTTGCTGTGGGATATAGAATAGATACAAGTGGGGGTTAATTGTATGTCATTGACATACGCCACTTGATTTTTTAATAGGCTCAAAATGGGA
The DNA here is from genome assembly GCF_022965805.1 of Primulina eburnea. Taxonomy (NCBI): domain Eukaryota; kingdom Viridiplantae; phylum Streptophyta; class Magnoliopsida; order Lamiales; family Gesneriaceae; genus Primulina; species Primulina eburnea. The sequence goes on along the minus strand of NC_133112.1, from coordinate 12,980,272 downwards.
CACTAGGGATACTTCATGTTCAGTTGGTAGGCTCGAAGGCTCAAAACGGCTCCAAGGATCGCCTAAATCATTCCTATGTCGCATATTATCCGTATTTCGCCTCGAAAAGTGTTCAAATAAGTTCTAGATTACCGTCAATCCATTAATCATCTCATACAAACCAGTCACATGCAATTTGCAATCAAAATGATATGTGAAATAGGTGCACAAAGAAAAAGTAAGCATCTCAATTAACTTTGAAGCTCAACGGGCTACAATTGACAGTACACAAAGAACACAGGCCCAAGGATGTTGTGAAAGACTGCCTAGATCATTTCTAAGTCTGCAAAAGTGTCAATCGATGTCATGCAAGTTTTACCAATAATCGGATCTCCCTCATCTATTTAGCATCATAGGCATGCAACTTGTCTCTAAGCAACAATAGTATCAATAAACACGACAGTGCAAAATATTTGTGACTCCTAGGTTCTCATGAACACATATATATTTCAAGATCGTAATTCAGTTTTCATCATTGGTCACACATTTTGCTTATCCAAGACGCTACCTAACAAGTTCTAACATGCAATAAAAAAAAATTCAAATTAACTAATACTGAGCGAGAAAATAAAAAATTTTGCAGAAAAGTTCTAACAAGCAACGCAATTTTACCCTCCCCCCAAACTTAAATTATGCATTGTAATGCCCGGAAATTTAATCCTATAATCGGTAATTATTGATTTATAATTTGATATGATTACGAAAGGATTAATCGGGACACGAAATGATATTTTCCATGGATGGTGTAAGTTTTGGACAGAAGTAGTGGCGCCCGAGCGGTAGAAAATGACCGCCCGAGCGCCAATGTTCAGTAGGAAAATGCTTCGGGCAGAGACTGTGGCGCCCGGGCGGTAGTTTTTGACCGCCCGAGCGCCAATGTGCAATTCGGAAGAGTTCGGACAGAAACTGCCGCGCTCGAGCGGTAGTTTATTACCGCTCGAGCGCCGCCCAAAAGATTTGAAAAGTGGACACGTATCATTAACCGAGCACCTTAATATATATATACATATATACGTTGGTTTAGGGGAAAAGAAAAGAAAGAATCGGAAAAAGGGTTCTGGTATATTTGTTGAAAATCCTTACGCCTTTTCTGAGAAATCCGTCCGTCTGAATTGTAATCCGACTTCGGTACTGTAATCCTATCGACGTAGGCTACACTTTGACGTAAGTTTTGCTACGTTTTGACATGCTTTGAAATTATGCTATTGTCAGAATTTAATAGGATTCATATATGATGTTCTTGACATGTTAGACATCGTAGAATCGAAGTCAGATTAAGAAATAGACTGATTATGGAATTGTTATGAATTTTGGATTATAATCGGTTGATATCGGACAGATTTGAATTGTGGCGGGATTACAGATTGTATGGAATATGAGTTATAGATTGTAACTGTTATCTGGTAAATTGGTATTAACGGGAATACTGAAATTGTACCGTTATACCGTTGATTTTGAATTAAAGCCAGATTGATCATATTGTTATGATATTGACTGGTATATTGATATGAGATTATTGATATTGTCAGTACCAGACAGATTGTGAGTTCAGGACTTCGACTGAGCCAGAAACCGACGAAGGAAAGGTATAAGTCAATGTGGTATTGGGAGATGGACTTAAGTCGGTTTAGACTTGGGTTTCCCTAAATCACATACTTTACTTTATTGCATTGATATTTCCATTGATTGATGATATACTTGTTTTCTGGAGTTATAGATTACAGGTATTAGACGAGTAGTCTTATGACAGAAGTGCCGTTAGTGGTGGGATCACCACGGGCACATTGCACGATGTCATAAGATGGTGTATTGGCGGATGTGCCAAAGTCTGTCACTGGATGTTTGGCTATCGATGTGGATAGGATGGTGGCTTTTTCTATTACTGTTAATCAGTATTGTATCGATGTGGATAGATTAGTAGCTCTTCTATTACTGTTAATCGATGTCATATCGATGTGGATAGAATTAGAGTTGCTTCTATTACTGTTAATCGGTACTATATTGATGTGGATAGAATAACAGCTTCCTCTATTACTGGTAATCGATACCGTATCGATGTGAATAGAACTGGAGTCTTTTCTATCACTGTTAGTCGATATATGCATGCCAACTTCTGGAACCGGGATCCCTAGACTAGGATTGAGTCTAGTCTGAATGAGGTAGCTACGAGTATTGTCGACAGTTTGATATGGATTATGTTTCAGACTTTGTTACATATATCTGTTACCTGATTTCATGCTTTATATTGTTTATATGATTGCATGTTTCGTTGATTTATACTGGGAGTATATTCTCACCGGTTTATCCGGCTGTTGTCTTGTCTGTATGTGTACTTGACAACAGGTGGGACAGGATCAGGGTCCAGGAGATGAAGAGAGAGATCGTGATTAGAGTGGTGGCACCGGACTTGGACTAGAAATAGGGTTGAACACTTGATAGTAGTTTTCAAACCCTAGTTTGAATAAATGTTTGTGATACAGGACTTGTATTTTATATACTGATATGTATATATGTTTTAATTTCACTACGTTCCGCATTTTAAAAAAAAAAATTTAGACCCTGTTTATAATTGATTAATTAGTCCCAATTATGATTAAGATTTTGATTAGCGTCCGGGTCCCCACATGCATTGTCCTCAATGTATAGAAATAAAGAACACGAAAACACATACCTTGCGCACGAGTGTCAAAACTCAGGCGCTCGAGTTGTTGTCTGCAGCATCTGTGTCATCCATGTCCATGGGCTGCGGCGGTGATAGATCTAGTGGTGGGTAAAATTAACAACTAAGGACGTAAAATAAAATAAAATAATAAAAACAAAATGAATGCTAAAGAAAATAAATTGTGGGTTGCCTCCCACACATCGCTTGGTTTAACGTCATCAGCCCGACTATACCACTCTTGTTCATGGTGGTTTGTATGATATCTTAGAAGCCTTGAGTTCTATGTTTTGACCATCAACCTCCATGGTCAGTTTTCCTTGTCTCAAATCAATGACGGCTCCAGCAGTAGCCAAAAATGGTCGTCCTAAAATAGCACGAACATTCTGACTGTTCCCCATGTCAAGCACCACAAAATCTGCTAGAAGCCTTAATTTATCTATTTTGAGTTCAACATCTTCCACAATACCCAGCGGTGTCCTAACCGATTTATCTGCCATCTGCAAGCTTAGTCCTGTGGGCTTTATCCTACTCAATCCAAGTTTCTCGTAAAGTAAACTTGGCATTATGTTCACACTCGCTCCTGAATCACAGATGGCTTTTTCAACTAATTTACCCCCTATTTCACATGGTACTACAAATTCTCCGGGGTCTTGTAGCTTCTGAGGGAGATTTCCTTGCTTCTCCTTATCATCTCCTCCATTAAATGCCACATCTTCCTGCTCTGCAGACTGAATATTAGAATGTAGGGTCTTGAGATCTTCAAGACTTTTTTTCTTTTTAAATTCAGCTTGTAATTGTAAAAATCTCTGAGGGTATGGAAGTAAGGAAATATCAATGCATTGATTTAAATCATACCTCTCAGATTTCTTACCTCGGGTTCTTTTGCTTGGAGTTGGCTTTTCATTCTGAACATGTGTGAGTTCAACCTCTTTCTCTTCGCTACCTACCACACCAATCTCCTCATGCTGCATAAAAATGGCATTCACCTCTCTCAGATTTGGATCTGCAGCCTTTTGTACTGCGCCTGACGGTTGAGACGTGAGTTGCTTCGTTATCTGCCCAACTTGCGATTCCAGGATTTTCAACGAAGCTCCAATATTTGTCATGTGTGTCTCGAGGTTGTCAAGTCTAGACTCAGTCCTAGCCATCCTCTTGCCAGATTCAGAAACGAATGTCCCAAATAAATCCTCAAATGATGGCTTCCCTTCCCCATTTGATGTATTGAACCCCGGTGGAGGATTCAACACATTCTTATTGTTTGCATATGAAAAATTCTCATGGTTCCTCAAATCAGGATGATAAGTGTTAGGGGGAGGGTTACCTCGATATCCTCCATAGCCTCCAAAGTTTTTGTTGTTGATGTATTGGACTTCTTCAAGAAAATGTGGTTCTTCAACAACAAGCGGTGGTCCCTCAGTGTTTGATGTACTCACTTTATTCATGGTTGCTATCTGTGTATTCAACGCTGAGACTTGCGCAGTGAGTGATGTGATAGGATCCACAGCATAAACTCCAGCTGTCCTCTGTAATCCTGACCTCTCAGACGGCCATTGGTAGCTAATTAATAGTCATCTGCTCAAGTAAGTCATAGGCTTGAGCAGGAGACTTGGCAAAGATCGTGCCACCTGCCGCTGCATCCACAGTTGTACGCGTCTGACCATTCAATCCATTATAGAAAAGCTCGATTTGTACCCAGTCTTCAAAACCATGATTTGGGCACCTCCTGAACAACTCCTTATACCTTTCCCAAGCTTCATACAATTGCTCGAAGTCAGTCTGTCTAAAAGTGCTGATCTCAATCTTTAATTGTGCAAACTTCGCAGGTGGAAAATATTTAGAAAGGAACTTCGTCGCCAGCTCCTGCCATGTCGTGATGCTCCCTAATGGCAGTGATTAGAGCCATCCTCTTGCTTGATCCCTGAGAGAAAAAGGAAACAAGCGCAGTCGAATAATATCATCAGGAACACTATTTATTTTTACCGTGTCCGTAATCTCCAAGAATGTTCTGAGATGTAGATGAGGATCTGCAGTAGTGGCTCCCCCAAACTGGTTCTGTTGAACCATGTTTATCAATGCGGGCTTAAGCTCGAAATTGTTGGCGTTGATGGTTCCTCGAGCAATGCCAGAATAGTGCGTGTTGATCACTGGTCGGAAGTGATCTCTGATTGGTATAGCCTCAGGCGGCATCTGTCTGTCGTTTTCTCTGTTATCAGCCATCGCTTTGATTTCTTCCCTTCTCGCTTTTCTTAATCTTTTTGCAGTTCGTTCGATCTCCGGATAAAAAACAAGCGAGTCGGGGTTTTGCAATCTTAGCATGCACTGTCAAACAGAAAAAATGAAAACTTAATCAATATAAAACAAAATAAAAATAAAAGCTCTAAATTAAAATCTAGACTAATTGGTAACAATACTGATATAAATTCAAATTTGACACTCCCCGACAACGGCGCCAAAAATTTGTTGCGTGTTTTCACTACCGCAAGTGTACGGTGTCAAGTTTTAGTACTGGTTAGAGTACAGATATCGATCCCACGAGGAGTGTGTGTAGAATTGTATATCAATTCTTGTAATTAAAATAGTCCAAACTTTATCTAGAAAATTCGTACGAGAATTGGTTTGTCAAAAACAATTAAATTGCGAGTGAATAATAATTCGAATTACCGAATGGAGAAATATCAGTGATATAAAATATCTAGAGGAATGATTTCACTAAGTTTCTACGATTATTCTTCCTGGTAGCATTTAAATTCCTGAATTCCTATTATTTAATGGCCAAGAACACTTACGTATTTTATTCCCCCTTTCCCAAGTGACGAATAACTGTATCATTCAAACTTCGATTCAATTATTCCTAATACAAATCTAAGTTTAATTGATAGATGCAATTAATGTTCTTACCTAAGCCTCGCAAAAGTTATACGCCTTCCGAACGATATAAACATCCCACGATGTGCCTCTAGTGATATATAATCCTAGTCTCTCTCCCGAGTTGCAGAATTAATCACAACATACAATTTATGGCCAGTAAATTGCAATGAAACAAGAGTAGAGAACACAATTAAATAAAACGGAATCCAATCATAAAAATATCCACGTCAAATCATCGTATAGACAAAGCTACGTCAACCTCTAGAATGGAAATTTAGTTCATCACGAAATCCAAGAAAAAACAAGACATGTTTGTGATTCTAGACATCGCCACGCAATAAAATAAAGAGACAAAGGGAAAGATAACAAATCCGAAGCGTCGTCTCTGTCCCCAGATCCGTCGTTCTTCGTAGTTGTGATCGATCTTCGCGTGTTGTGCCTTCGTCTCGCCTTCGCTTCGAGTCTTCCTCTGTATTTTCGTCCGAAATGGCGTGTCCCCCTTCTGACCTAGTGGTGCGCATTATATAGTGATTTCTGGGACGCCGTGCGCGTGGGTGCGCGTGATATCGTGCTGCTGCGCGCGCGCTACTGTGTTTGTCCGTGCAGGTGTACGCGCGGTTGCGCGTAATCTCGCTTCTTCTGTGCGCACGCGGGTGCGCGTGATGTCGCGCGGTGGCGCGCGATGTTCTGCTCGGGTGCTTGTCTTTGCGCGCGCGGCTGCGCGCGATGTGGCGCGATGGCGCGCGACTCACTGGTCTTGAATTTGTGTTGGTGTGCGCGTGCCTGTGCGTGAAGTGGCGCGGCCGCGCGCACACATCTGTCCGGTGATGTGCTCGTGGACGTGCGCTTCTTGGTCCACTTGGCTTTGTGTTCGCTATTTTCTCCATTCCTGAAATGACAACATAAACAAACCAAAAACGCATAATTTTGTTCGGAACAAGCATAATTCAAAATGGATTTTATCTTGCACTTATCACTGACCAACCAACTGAACTGAACCAGCTGCTGACTAACTGAACTGAACTGAACCAGCTGCTGACCAGTTAAACGGAACGACCAATTGAGTTTATCAGAGTTGACCAATTGATCAGAGTTGACCAGTCGGGAAAATGTCCAGCAAGCTGAATTTGACCGTTGCAATTTCAAAACAATACAGAGACTTTTCAAACGGTCATATTCTTGTGTCTAACATATATATCATTATTGGGGCTTATAAATACAACATATTGAAGATCAAACAAGAGCTTTTGAAGAGGATTCAAAGCATGGGCAGTTAGCATGAAGAAATCAGCTAGTTGAGAGCACAAGCCCTTGTGTGAGGATACATTTGAGATATACACTGTAACTGATAAATTTCTCATACACGATCACTCACACATATACAAGAGAGTTGAAGTTCAAAGAATTAGTTGAGTGAGTCTTGCACAAAGACGTAAAACTTGTGTATGTAGTCTTTGCATATGAGACATTAAACATTATGCTGATTGTGAGGTGCTGCCTACAATCTTGAGTGCTAGGAGTTCAGTTCAGGCAATGGGTAAGTTCTAGCTGAATGGGTTTGTACAAAGTGTTGTATAAATCAAAGTCTTCTAGTGAATCTTTCCCAAGGGGAAGAAGGGGTGACGTAGGAGTTATTCAATCTCCGAACATCCATAAACAAATTCGTGTCTATTTGTTTATTGCATTTACTTATCATTTCCATAGTTTTAAAGATGCTTTGTTGAAGCATTTTATGTGTTCTTCAAATACCAAAATATTGTATACGAAGTGTTTGATAAAATGCTTCAACTAAAATAGTTTTTCTTATTCAACTTGCATATATTTTAAATGCTTTACAAAATATTTAATCGGTTTCTACGAAGAATTATTTCGAGTATCTTCCGCTTGGTTTTTTTAACCAAACTCGATTTAATTCATCGGTGTTCAATATTTCAAGAACCGGGCTATTATAGCTCAACGGTGCTCCCTATAACCGATCCCAACAATAAACTATAATCTTTGATCGCGAAGGAATTATATTTGTGGATCTCATGTTGAGGAACACCAGAAGAATCGATATGCTCAGGAAGCGTGCGAGGGAATTTTATTTTTTGAAAAGACATGTTTCAGCTATCAGCTCATCGTGATAGAATTTTCTTTCAGTGACTAAGTTGGTTTGGGCTCATTTAGAAGCCTTAAAAGAGATGGGCACACCACCAATAACCAATTTGGCCAAATTGGCTACGGTGGGCAATTGTTATGTCTAAAAATAACTCAGGCCCATAATCAGAAGCTCAAACATTTTGGCCCAAGAAGAGTTGCAGTTCGGTCCAAAAAAGCACGATGACAGAAGTTGAGCCATGACCCAACATGAGTGGTCGTGGAATGTGGTTGAAACTGCCATGTGGAGCGTGAGAAAAGCAGCAGGAAGGATAAAAAAGAATCCCCCGACAAAATCAACACAAAAGCTACAGTAAAAGCTCTGCAGAATTCTACCACTAATTGTTCGCCCATTTTCCATTTTCCAAGCAAACTATTTTCTCATTTCTTCAACTTTATTGTAGAATGTTGATAAAAATTCATAACAAAATATTTAAGTTTGATGTTATCTATATATTTTCTCTATAATTTCTTTATTTTCCTCAGTTTATACATTTAGCTTTGAAGCAATATCGAAGGAACTATAACTAACGGTCGAATCGAGATTCGCAACGCTTGATAAACGAAGTCGGATAATTAAAATTTGGCACGAACATGTGCCTGGCACGCCCCACAATTTTCGTGAGAAACAACTTCTAATTCAGTGCATACAATAATCAAATATTTTTATTTATCCTATAATGATTTAATTTTATTTTTTATTAATGTGTTATGATAAGTATTATGAGATTAGTCTTTTAATATAACAAAAATAATAATCTCCAATTTGTATGTTTATATATTCCCATTCTCATCCCTGTCAAATACTCGCATCTAGAAATTTCCGAGATACAATCCCAGCCGTCGATTAATCTACATAACCTATCCACACCGTTCAATAAATATTTCCCTTTTCACCACCCAATCAGCTGCCTTGCAATCATCTATTATCGCCGCCTCGCTATGAAGCTCTCACCAGCAGCCAGCTATTTAGCTCGCTCTTTTTTCTTAGATTTTCGCTTCGTTGATTCTTTTTGGTGAAAATTTCTTTGCATATTCTGTTGCATCGTGCGACGATCTGAGTTTCTATCGTGGATTTGAAACTAATGGTTTTCTACGATTTTATCCGTTTCTCGGACCTTTCTTTCGGTTCCGTTCTTGATTTCGATCGATCATGCTCGAGAGATTTGTGGAGGATTTCGGCTGATCGATGAAGGTAGTTTACGAATCTACTCGTAGTATTCATGGTCTTTGATGAAGGTATTTTATGACTGTTTTGTATTTTGTAATATCTTTTTACCCTATGTAGAGATGATCTATGGCTGAAAATTGATGAAGGTTTATGCCGCAAAGGCCGTATTCGTCAGAATCGTGTGTCTATGACCTCTGGCGAGTTTTCATTTCGGAATTTCTTGATTTTTGATTGTTTGAATCTTACTTTTGCTTTTTGCTATAGTTTACGTCCGTGATCTTATTTTTTTCGTGTTTTGTTTGATCTTAAATCCTTAGGTGATCTTTGTTCGGCGACAAGGTTTTTTACTTCTCTCACCGGATTCAGCTTTTTTCTCCCGTCTCAGAAACAATCGTTGCGTGGAGGATTGATGCAGTGGAATAGCGAATACCATGCGGTTTGAGAAAGTTTTTAACAAATAATTTGTTTAATTGCATGTTATTGCTTCAATAGCATCGTTATGTGATTTGTTGTGAAAGAATGGTGAGGAAATAGTCGTGTAACATGGTGGCTTATGTGTTGCTAGAAAGATGAGGCGATCGCTTGTCCATTTTGACCTTTGCCATGATGGGTGCGCTCGCATGGCAGGTCGCGAATTCAATAAAAAAATGTTTTTTGTTTTGGAGGGGAGATGGTACGGGAAATTGCCCGACTCTTCTCTCTCTCTCTCTCTCTCTCTCTCTGTTCTTGCCATATGCTTTTGTTTCCTTCCATGGTGTTGGTGCGTATCCGGCAATCTATCCCGCAGTTTGGCCTTGAATGGGAGGGAGACTGATTACAACTAATCAAACTCTATTCCAATCCATTCATTACCAAACTGAATCTCAATTTTTGCGAGGAAAGAAGTAAGAAAGCAAACAAGGAATCTATCACCCAAAGTATCAACGAATTCAAAGGTATATATCAGCTTTCCTTCGTATCTTGTTGGATCTATCACCCAAAATGTTCACATCTATTTTTTTTTGTTGCAATTTTAACAAATCAATTTGTCTAATAAATTTATGATAATTGGATTTACAAAAACGAAACTTGGGTGTCTGTATGTTTGACATATTATTATCAAAATTCAGAACAATGAGAGTATTCTTTATGAAGGATATGTTTAACTTATTATCATCAAATTCAGAACAATGAGAGTATTCTTTATGAAGGATGTTGTACGGAGTGGCACTATCTCAGTTCTTGAAAATTTTCTTTGTACGATTTCAGCTGTAAAATTGGAATACGAGGTTTTCTATCTACAGGCATCCTGCTGGGGTAAATGTTAATCATGCAATCCAAACAGTTCTGCTACACTTTCTTCTTGCAGTAATAACAGCAACTGTGTTTGTTGGTCATCGTCCTATGCACAACTAATTTTGTTCTATTAACTAGTCCGTGATTTACATACACATCGGTGTTTACATTATGCTTCTGATGTTTGGCATTGCGTATCATAGTTTATACATTTCGTCATATATTTCCAAGTTCTGCGAATTTTCTTTTGTATATTAGAAGCTATATCAATTAAGCTAATCAATTGAGCCACTGAAACTTTTGTTGCACTCTGAGCTATCAATGGTCAATATGTTGTAATGTAGAATATATTAGAGGAAAGCTTTGTCTTGAAAGTTTCGGAGGCATCTGTCAATTAGATCAGCAATCTTCACTCTGTGGCTTGCCAATTGAAAGGCCATGAATGGCTTTCACGTTTTTGTACTGGTGGAACTGCTGTTACCCGTGCATGTTTATTATGAGATTTTTTTGTTGTGGTGGTTGGAAGATCAATATTTGAATTGCTTCTCTACCAGCTTCATCCATTGAGCAAAGAAAGATATTTGGTGAATATTTGTTTGCTACTTGAAGAATGAACTTGGTTCATCTGTTGAAATTTGTGAAGATATTATCTAGTCTGGTTGCATATGATGCAGAAATTTTTTGTCAAGCGATCCGAGGAAGCGCTAATATTTTTAGGTTATTTTGCGGTGTCTGGTGGACAGCACAGGGCTATCGTAACAAGGTTCTTGGAGGTGAATATGCTTCTTGATGTTTCAGTTTAGGCAAAAACTTATGTGAGACGGTCTCACGTGTATTATTTGTGATACGGATCTCTTATTTGGGTCACCCATAAAAGAGTATTACTTTTTATGCTAAGAGTATTATTTTTTATTGTGAATATGAGTATTGTTGACCCGTCTCACAGATTATGATCCGTGAGACGGTCTCACATGAGACTCACTCATTATATGTTGCCGTGTCCTTTTGTTATTCAATATTCGGAATGATTCCGTTTTTATTAATTTGCGTGAAAATTTACCTGTGTAAAAATGCTATAATTATTATTGAAATTAAATTATATTCTATGATACAATATAAAATAGATTTTATGTTATATATTATATTGTGATAGCCAATTTTTTTCCTTTTTGTGAACTTTTAGTCTGACGGTCCTTTAAAATTTATAAAGGAACGACAAATTTATAAAACTTTTAGATTTTATGTTTTTTGCTATCAGTTAGCTCTTTTTGTGTTTTTTGGTGTTAGCTTTTTATTTTTATCGTGTGAAGATTTTTGACAATTGTTGTGCAAATTTTGAACTTTTTTCCTGCCCTTTCTGCTTTTAAATCATATTTCTGTTTTTTTTTTCGTTTTTTTTTTTATTTTTTTGCATTGATATTTGAGATTGTTTCTTCTAATGTCTAAAAACCATATATGTAAGTCGTATGCATAATTTAATAAGTTAATTAATTTAAATTAATTAAATAATGTAGTTAACATGTTTAATTTATTTTAAATATTTATATATTTATTTTATGGGATTTAATTGTATTTCTTGAGTTGAGTTTTTCATGCCAATATTGAATGTTTGGTCGGGAATAGTAAAAGCAGAGATGATTGATGTGCTGAAATTAAATGTTATTTTTTATTTTAAACCAAAAAATTAGTTAATTTAAATGATTTATAAATTTTAGTATTATAAAGTCAAGTTTGTTGAAAATATAATATTAAAATATGTATGTTGAATGTTGAATGTTGAAAATTAGGTAAAATTAGGTGTTGAATATTGAAAATTAGTGTGTGATGATGTATGTAATGAGGTAATTTATTTTGGAATATTTGTATATGAAACTCTATAAATAGAGCACTCATTTGTGAATGAAATAACAATTGAGTTGAGAGAAAAATATTATAAAGTGTGTAGTTTGATAATTTTGAGAGTTTGAGATTTTTACTTTTTACCATAAATTTTTACTTTTTCACAACACGTTATCAGCACGAAGCTCTAAAAGTCCTGCATACTATTCCAAGCTCCAAACAGAAGAAAAAGGTAACAAAAGTAATAATATTTATTTTACTGTTATTTATTTATTGTGTATTTATTTAATATACAATATAATGTTATTATTAGAAATAATAAAAATAAATTTTTCATAAAACTTGTTATAAATCCTGGGAGGATGTTAAGACGACATCCCACACTCCCGGTAAGGGATACGACAAGTATAAAAGCCTATACGGTTTTTAAACAAAAAGTAATAATATTTATTTTATTGTTATTTATTTATTGTGTATTTATTTAATATACAATATAATTTTATTATTAGAAATAATAAAAATAAATTTTTCATAAACTTGTTATAAATTCTGGGAGGATGTTAAGACGACATCCCACACTCTCGGTAAGGGATACGACAAGTATAAAAGCCTATAAGGTTTTTAAACAAAATAAATTATGACACTCATTATAATATTATGATATGATATACATAATTATTTAAACATGTCTAATATTATATACATCATATTATTACCATAAAATTATACAAATACATAAATTTATTTTTTGTACACCAACGGTCATAAACGGTAACAAACGGCTAGTTTTTGCCCTATAAATATCATCTCACAAACACATTCAATCACTCCAACTTTCTCTTCTTCTCTAAAAATTATTCATCATCAAATTTTTCGAAGAAAAAAGAAGATGGCTTTCTCAAGGATATTTTTAATTATTTTGGTTATCATACTCACGAGTCTTGTATTTATCGGAGAATATCCTCCTCGTACGTTTTCTTTATTTTTACAAATACTTGTACTTGTTGTTTATCCGTTACTTTGTATTGCAATATTTATTAACTAATAAAATGCATCATAATTTTTTTAGTACCACCATGTCAAATTTAACAAAGCTCGAATTTATTGCGCTCGACATCACGGGAAAGAATTATATGCCATGGACTCTAGATGTAGAAATGCATCTTGAGTCATTGGGTCTAAGCGAAACCATTAAAGAAAATGGCATATGCACGTCACAAGAAAAGGCAAGAGCCATGATATTTTTGCGTCGACATCTCGACGATGGATTGAAATGTGAATATCTGACTGAAAAAAATCCCATGGTTTTGTGGAAGGGATTAAAAGAAAGATTTGAACATATAAGGGAAGTTATACTTCCGACCGCCCGGGATGAATGGAACACACTGAGATTCCAAGATTTTAAAAAAGTCAGTGATTACAATTCGGCGATGTATAGAATAATCTCGCAATTAAAATTTTGTGGACATGAGGTCACAGAATCTGAGATGCTTGAAAAAACATTTTCCACATTTCATGCATCAAATATTACTCTACAACAACAATATAGAGTACGTGGATTTGCGAGATATTCTGAGCTCATCGCCTGTCTTCTTGTGGCGGAAAAGAACAACGAGCTATTAATGAGAAATCATCAGTCCCGACCCACTGGATCAACAGCATTTCCAGAAGTAAATGCTGTAAGTAAAAATGAATTTATACCTGGAAACCAAAATCAATTTCAAAGACAAGGTTTTGGTCGAGGTCGAGGTCGAGGTCGAGGTCGTGGACGTGGACGTGGAATTGGTCGTGGTCGTGGACGCGGCCGTGGTTTTGAAAATAATAGAGATAGTTATAACTCATCTCAAAAGAGCGTCCCAAACCATCCACAGAAAAGACATCATGAGAATACAAGTGTTAATGAGAATCACTCAAAAAGATATGAATGTTCTTGTTACAGATGTGGTACTCCAGGACATTGGTCCAAAGTTTGTCGAGCCCCTGAGCACCTTTGTAAACTTTATAAAGAATCATTAAAGGGGAAAGAAAAGGAGACCAACTTCACTGAACGCAGTGACCGTTTGAGTGATTCAACTCATCTTGATGCTGGTGATTTTATGAATGATTTCTCTGGAAATGATCAACATGTTGGTGGGATAGAAATGAACAATTTTGATGCTGCAGATTTTCTCAATGATTTTTCTGAAAATGAACAATATAGTGGTAGAATATAAATGTACAATAATTTGTTTTTCATGTATTCATATAATAATGTTTTATTGTACAATTATGATATGTGTTATATTTATATATGTATTGTCAATAATTTTATTTCATTGCATATTTTTTTGAAGTTCAAATATGGAAAATGCTATGAGCAAAGCTGAAGTTTGCATACCCGATAGTGGTACAACGCACACTATCCTCCGAGATAAAAGATATTTCTTGGAACTAAAACCAACAAAAACAACGGTGAACACAATATCAGGTCCTGTAGACTTGATTAAAGGATGTGGTAAAGCACAATTTTTGTTACCTAATGGTACAAAATTTTTGATCAATGATGCTTTATATTCACCACAATCGAAAAGAAATTTGTTGAGTTTTAATGATATATATTCCCATGGGTATGATACTCAAACAATGAATGAAGGGAATGAGAAATATATGTGTCTTATCACATATAAATCAGGAAAGAAATATGTGATTGAAAAATTACCAATGCTCCCTACTGGATTGCATTATACACATATAAGTCTCATTGAATCAAACATGGTAGTTGATAATTCTTCGATATTAACCAATTGGCATGATCGATTGGGACATCCTGGTTCAACAATGATGCGAAGAATTATAGAAAATACACATGGTCATCCGTTGAAAGACCAGAAGATCTTTCAGAATAATAAGTTTCAATGTAAAACTTGTTCTCTCGGAAAACTTATTATAAGACCATCACCAGGCAAAATCCAAACTGAATCACCAATGTTTCTTGAACGTATTCAGGGTGATATTTGTGGACCAATCCATCCACCATGTGGACCATTCAGATACTTTATGGTATTGATTGATGCCTCCAGCAGATGGTCACATGTATGTTTATTATCAACTCGAAATGTTGCATTTGCAAGATTACTTGCTCAAATAATAAAATTGAGAAATCAATTTCCCGATTATACAATCAAGAAAATTAGACTTGATAATGCTGGTGAATTTACTTCCCAGACTTTCAATGATTATTGTATGTCTATGGGAATCATTGTTGAGCATCCTGTTGCTCATGTACATACACAGAATGGATTGGCTGAATCATTGATTAAACGTCTGCAAATGATTGCTAGACCAATGATTATGAAAACAAAACTCCCTATTTCTATATGGGGACATGCAATTTTACATGCCGCTGCATTAATTGGCATCAGACCAAGTGCATATCATAAATACTCCCCAATACAGCTTGCATTTGGTAAAGAACCAGACATTTCTCATCTGAGAATTTTTGGATGTATGGTGTATGTGCCTATTGCACCACCGCAACGAAAGAAAATGGGACCTCAAAGAAAGGTTGGAATTTATATCGGTTATGATAGTCCATCAATCATTCGATATCTTAAACCTCAGACAGGAGACGTGTTCACAGCACGTTTTGCTGATTGTCATTTTAATGAGGAAATCTTCCCAATGTTAGGGGGAGAACAGAAACATACCGAAAAGGAAATTACGTGGTATGTATCATCATTGTTACATATGGATCCAAGAACAAAACAATGTGAAAAGGATGTACAGCAGATTGTGCACTTGCAAAGAATAGCAAATCAAATACCAGATGCATTTGCAGACACAAAAGGGGTAACTAAATCATATATACATGCTGCAAATGCCCCTGCTCGAATTGAAATTCCAAAGAAACAAATGGAAGATACTCATGATGTCATTAAACGCCTGAAGCGTGGAAGGCCAGTCGGTTCCAAGGATAAAATCCTCGTAAAAGAAAATTCATAGAGAAACACGATGAGAACAAAATAAAGAATGATGTTTCTGAAGAAACACATGATGATCACAAAATAGAGAATGATGTTCCTGAAGAAACACATGATGATGAAAATGTTCTGTCAGAACCACAAACTGACGAGAATCATGAAATCTCTATCAATTACATTAATACTGGAAAAATATGGAACCGAAAAGATATAGAAGAAATTGATGATATATTTTCTTATAATGTGGCAATCGACATCATAAATGATAACGAAGATCATGAACCAAAATCTTTTGGTGAATGTAAAAATCGGCAGGATTGGATAAAATGGAAAGATGCCATCCAGGTTGAATTGGATTCGCTAAATAAACGTAATGTTTTTGGACCTATAGTCCTTACACCTGAAGGTGTAAAACCTGTTGGATACAAATGGGTTTTTATTCGAAAGCGAAATGAGAAAAATGAAATAGTAAGATATAAAGCTCGACTTGTTGCACAAGGTTTTTCTCAAAGGCCTGGAATTGATTATGAAGAAACGTATTCTCCTGTGATGGATGCAATTACGTTTCGGTATTTGATTAGCTTCGCGGTATCTGAAAATTTAGAAATGCATCTTATGGATGTTGTTACAGCTTACTTATATGGATCACTTGATAGTAATATATATATGAAAATCCCTGAAGGATTTAAGATGCCTGAAGCACAAAGTTCAAAACCCAGGGAATGTTATTCTGTGAAATTACAAAGATCATTATATGGGTTAAAGCAATCAGGTCGAATGTGGTATAATCGACTAAGTGATCACTTGATGAAAAAGGGATATGTAAATAATTCAATATGCCCTTGTGTTTTCATTAAGAAAACAACATCCGGATGCGTAATTATTGCTGTATATGTTGATGATTTAAACATCATTGGAACGAATAAGGAAATTCAAGAAGTTGTGTCATACTTGAAGGAAGAATTTGAAATGAAGGATCTTGGAAAAACCAAGTATTGTCTGGGTTTACAAATTGAACAAAAAGAATGTGGAATGTTTGTTCACCAGACAAATTATACAGAAAAGATCCTTAAACGTTTTAATATGGATAAAGCAAATCTTTTAAGTACTCCAATGATTGTTAGATCATTAAACATAGAAAAGGATCCATTCCGTCCATGTGAAGATGATGAAGATATTCTTGGTCCAGAAGTACCATATCTAAGTGTCATCGGTGCCCTTATGTACCTTACAAATTGTACAAGGCCTGATATATCTTTTGCCGTGAATCTGTTGGCAAGATTTAGCTCATATCCAACAAAGAGACACTGGAACGGAATTAAACATATATTCCGTTATCTACGAGGAACGACAGACTTGGGACTTTTGTATTCAAAAGATGCTAATCCAAGTATAATTGGTTATGCCGATGCTGGATACTTATCTGATCCACACAAGGCACGTTCCCAAACTGGATATGTATTTACTCGTGGAGGCACTGCAATATCTTGGCGTTCACAGAAACAAACGCTCGTAACAACTTCATCAAATCATGCCGAGATTATTGCACTACATGAAGCAAGTCGTGAATGTGTGTGGTTAAAATCAATGACCCAACGTATCCAAATTTCATGCGGATTATCATTTGATGAGAAGCCTGTGATACTATATGAAGATAATGCTGCATGTGTTGCTCAAATGAAAGAAGGATACATAAAAAGCGACAGAACTAAACATATTCCTCCTAAGTTCTTCGCATTCACCAAGGAGCTTGAGAAGAATAAATGTATTGATGTTCGTCACATTCGATCAAGTGAAAACTCATCAGATCTCTTCACAAAGGCACTTCCTACGTCAATATTCAGAAAGCACATATATAATATTGGGATGCGCAATCTACGAAATTTGTGAAGAACTGTTCATGTCAACATCAGGGGGAGTTTACGTGACTGCACTCTTTTTTCCTTACTATGGTTTTTATCCCAATGGGTTTTTCCAAGTAAGGTTTTTAACGAGGCAGTATAAAAACACGTAATGAAGACAATCATTATGATCATCATCACAAGGGGGAGTGTTGAAAATATAATATTAAAATATGTATGTTGAATGTTGAATGTTGAAAATTAGGTAAAATTAGGTGTTGAATATTGAAAATTAGTGTGTGATGATGTATGTAATGAGGTAATTTATTTTGGAATATTTGTATATGAAACTCTATAAATAGAGCACTCATTTGTGAATGAAATAACAATTGAGTTGAGAGAAAAATATTATAAAGTGTGTAGTTTGATAATTTTGAGAGTTTGAGATTTTTACTTTTTACCATAAATTTTTACTTTTTCACAACAAAGTTTAAAATTTTAGGTGAATTGAAACATTTTAAAGAATCTTATTAGCAAATTTAAAAATTAAGAGATTTAATTCTTGAGTATAGTGTTTAATGTTTTATTAATTATTTTATGTTTTAATTAAATTGTTATTTTAGCATTTAATTAAAGTTGCAAAGTTTAAAAAAAATGATAAACGCACACACACCCTCAATGCGTGCGCTCGCACACACACAGAAGAAACCTAGGGTTTTTGTCTCCTTAGCTGCTACCACCACTTCTCTTCTCGTACATCCATACTTTTACAAGTTTAGTCAAGGAAAACATTGCGATCGTTCTCCATACATCCTCCACCTTTTTTTGCATCGACATTTGTTTATTTGAGCTTTTATATGTAAAGACTTATTCTAAATCTTTCTTGACGCATCAATCTTGTTATATACTGCTATTTGATGATATTTATGCATGAAAAACATTTTTATATATGAAAGATTTGAATCAAAACATATATTTGTATGTTGAAATTTTTCTGCGCAAATTTTTTCAATAGTTCGTGAGTTTTTGTTGCTTAGGCGTCGTGTGGATCGTCCGAGATGTTATTTATCAGTTTTTGAAGGGTCGGAAGTGGTCTGGTCTCACGAAGAATAGGTGGAGCGCAAGTTGCAGCATCGACTAGATCCAACGAGGTCCACGACATTCTTAAATAAATATAACGTGCAAAAATATTATTTTTGAGTTATGTAAGTTGTCTTGTGACCAAATTATGCATGTACGGGTCTGAAAAACGGAGAACTTGTCCGGGAACCTTTCCAATTTATCTTATGAGTATCTTATGATTGGTAGTGAATATCCAGTCCAAGGGCTATGGTGATCCTTGTCGGTCAAGCGTCGTGGTGTTAGTTTGATCAAACGAATTATGTTATGGTGTCACATTTCAATGAGCATAACTCTATGCAAAATAATTATGTTTATGTTACGTTTATGAAATTATTTATGTAGGGAAGTCACGTCGTATTTATTTATGCCTAAGTTATTTTACGTATTAATTTTGTGTAAATTGCATGGTTTGCTTTAATTATATAGTATTTGGTACTTACAGTATATGCATGTTGAGTCTTTAGACTAATTAGGCTTGATTGATACAGATGACATTGTTGAGAAAGATGAAGGGGATGAACAGTAAGTGAACTCGGGCTTTAGGCTGTACACACCCAATGACCTTGTAGTTTATGAGTGTTAAAATTGATTTAGTACTATGATTTATTTTGTTTACTCATGGATGTGAACAAATTATTTTGTTGGTTCGTTGGAAATATTTTATTAACGTTGATGTGGATGTTTTTTTATTCCTCAAAATAACAGTATTTGAATTGTTTATTTTTTTTTTCAAATTTTATAGGTTTAATTCCTGAAATTTTTGAAAATGATGTGTAGGTTTTTTTTGAGTTTAAAAGTTAAGGGTTCTAAAATTAATTAGATATAAAAATTTTATTTTTTGCATATTTTAAGTAGTATAATAAGTATAGGTCGTTACAATTGGTATCAGAGAAAGGTAATGATAAAAGGTTGTTTCTATTGCCAGTTGCGAGAATCTCAAGAAGTCACGCATCAAATTTGTACTTACAATTTTAAATGCTTGCATGATACTTATTAAATTATTAAATATATGATTACATGAGTAAATGTTTATATGGCATGATTTCATGAAATTGAAGGAGTTCTCCCGAAGATTCGATAATAGGCAGGGGAAAGGAGACCGGAGACGGCTAAGACAAGAATATTTATTTTTCATTAAATATTTTTAAGGCTTCATAATACGATTAAAAATGATTTAAATTTTCTAAAAATGTTAGAGTTCGAATTATTTTACGAGTCAAGCTCGATTTTATCCGGAAAGCCAGTTTTGGGCAAACAAAAGACTTTTAAAATATCAAATGCACTATTTTTGAAAAGTAATTTTCGTAAAATTTTATTATTTAATTAAATAAATGTTATTAGGCCCAATTTAACTAAATTGGGTAGGCCCAATTGCTTCTAAGCTTGCTAGCCCAAAACCAAATCCAATATCATGCAATTAAAATTATAAATAAGAACTAAGGACTTCTTCCACCTCATTATTCAGCCTTTCAGCCTAAAATCACACACTTTTCACACACAAATTTTCAAAAAATAGGAGAAGGAAGAAAAGCTAGGATTCTTCATCGTCCGGTCGTCCAATTTCGTCAACGATTGAATATTCGAGTTTTTAAATGCAGTCATGTTTTATAAACTCTTTTACGTATCATTCAAATCATATTATGCATGTATTAATTGTTTATGCATGAAAATATAGGTTCTTGATTATTTTTACGGTAGAACGATTATTTTCAAAAATACGATGATTTTACGCTTTTATGAAAAACTTTATGAATCCAACGGACACACTACCAACTAGGGATGATTTTTAAATAAAACATGAACAAATTTAAAGGAAAACACATGCTGGAAATCGAGGGGAAGGGTAAGGAGGTGAGTCCTATGGTTTTGAGAATTTTCCTTGTGAACTAGTGTGATTGAGGGCTCGACTAGGATGCATGGGGTGTTGCGGCTCAACTAAGTCTTGAATAGGGTTCGTTTTGGTCGTGGTTAGGTCTTAGGAAGAGTCCTAGCATGGCTAGGACTCGAGGGAAACACTAGGGAAGAGTCCACGAGAGTTGGGACTCTTCCCCATGCGTGATCAAGTGAGGCTCGGGCAAGGGGGCTCGCGGCTCAGTATGGGGCCGGGCTAGGTGGACTAGACAGTGCCTTAGGATGGTCCAATGAGGGTTAGGAAGGGCTGGGCTCGATGGTGGCATGGGTAGAAACCTCCACGCAAATATAGCAACAACAGCCGTAGGTGGTGCGCCCAACTCTTGTTCTGATGGTAGGACTCGCAGCGTGGGTTTAGGGGCTTGGGCTGGGATTGGTTGGGTCTGGACTTGGTCCAAGGTCGGTGAGGGTCAGGTGGGCTCGGTGGTGGCTCGAGTAGGAGAGTCCTAGTTGGCTAAGAGTCCTAGTGAAGGTGGGAAGATCACGCGCAGATTTTGGGACCTGGTTGCAGGGCTCGTGCGTGAGCTAGGGTCAGATTTTATGGGTCCAGGTTGGTCAGGAGGGTACCTAGATGGGTTGGCTAGGGTCAGGCTTGAAGTGGCTCGACCGTGGCTCAGTGGAATCGAGAGATGGTTCGGTGGTCTTGATAATGGGTCAAAAGCGAGAATTAAAGAACAAAGTCTTGAACCATGGTGCACGGGGGTGGTTCATGGCTCATAGGGTAGTTTAGGTAATAAAAAGTCTATGTTTAAAATTTGGGATCAATATATTAAAGTTTGAATTTATTCGAGAATTTAACGCCTCACGAATTGATAATTATAGAATTAAATGAAAAGCCTTGAATTAAGCTGAATATAATAATGAAAAATTAGATTTAAGCTTAAATAATTATTTGAGATAAGTCCATATCATTAAAAGTAAGAAAAAGTTAAAATAGAGAAATTTTATGTCTAGGGCAAAACAATCATTTTACATTTGGGAATTTCGTAAAAGCTTGGCAGCGTCACAAAGGATCATAATGCATGTTAAATGATATTTTATGATTTGAAATGATGATTTTGATGAACATATGATATTTTATTATTTATGGTAAAGTTGTGCAATTTTTACTGTTAAAATGCTATTTTTGGAAAGTTATGATATTTTATGCTTTTCAAAGAAAAGGAAAAAAATATTTTGATGGATGTGAATTGACTGTGACAAATGATATTTGATATGCGGGGAATCCGTTTTAAGAAAGAACGGTGAACTTATAATTTTGTCGAGATGTAGTGAGGGAAAAGACTCCAAAGGGAGCCCATTTGCTGAGAAGGCTCCAGAGGGAGCTCATTTATAGGAAAAGACCCCAGAGGTAGCCCGTCTATGGGAGAAGGCCTCCGAGGGAGCCCGACGATCGTATTTTCATGGTGGAGCCTAGTGCCCGCCCCCATGGGCCATTTTGAGCTGAAGACTGATCAGTCGACCAGAAGATAAAGGATAGTCACTTTTCAAGGATCAAAATTCACCAAAAATGATAAAAGATTGAAAGTTTTACGATAAAATGATTTTTATGATTTATGATTTATTTATGCTTAAAATTATTTTAAATGGTTTATTTATGTTTAAAATCTATTTTAAATAAAATGTGATTTTTAAATGCATGTGAATGTATATGTATTATTTGATACTCATGTTTAGAACGTACTGAGTCATTAGACTCACTAGGTTTGTATGATGCAGGATTTGATGATATTATGGGAGGCGCTGACGATTGAGTGGATCGAGTGCGGCAATACACTCCCGATGGACATTTATTTTCCGCACTAGCTTGTTAGATAAAAAAAATTTAAAAGATTATGTTGACGATTTTTATTAAGGGATCATCAATGGTTAAGGGTACTTCTAGCTGCGGGTTTACAACTCCATGTGATTCATAATAACATTTATTCTTATTCGGGCTTACCCCAATTTGCCACATTCTTTTCATCAACCCCTTGATCAAGAATGTCAGAACTCAAGTCTGATTGCACCAATCAGATCATGGTAAGAGAATTTAGTAGCATAGTCCCATGATCCCCTAAGTATCATTGATAGTTCATGCATTAACCTTAAGTTATGGTAAGCGTACAGTACGGTTCTTTTAACTCATATATCTCGATGGAATATGAAACCATTGATATATCGAAAGTTGCATATGAATTCGATAACGATGTGATATAGCTTTGAGTAATAACAATTACATGATATATGCAACTGAGGAAACACATTTCTAAAATGAACATGTCTTACTCTGGCCATAGTTTCCTTGTACTATAAATTCATCAGATCACAGAGAATATCTTCACCCATAGGCAAACAGTGAATCCTCGATTACAATGCATTTGCTCCTAGATATTTCAAAACTACAACCAACCTTGTCACCTGATGACCTCTCAATGGAGTCGGTAAATGGATCAAAGTGCATGCTAGTACGTATAACCTCTATGTTGTCCCGGGTTAAAGAACTAATGGTGTTCAACCGTAATCGCATACTATTCCACTCGAAAAATGATAAATACTTGGACAGTTTAATGGAAGATTGTTCAGTGAATCATCAAATGACCATCTATTTGTATGAATGGACATCTCCATGCCATTACCAATGAAACTTGACATTTACATAACAAAAGCTAGTCTCAAACTCGAGCGACTTTTGTCTTAATTTTAGGCGTATGATTCAACTGAGAACTTGTTTAGAATATATTATACGCTTCCTAATGAGTTTCATGATCTTACATTGAGAGACAAACCTCATGATACCTATTATATATTCAAAAACTTTATTTATGCAGCTTACATGTGTATATAGATAAAATAAATGTCATAAATAGATAAAACTCTAAAATATTATTAAAATAAAGATCAATTTTACATTAGAGTCAATAAAGTCCAAATCACAAATTGCTCGTTAGACAACTACTCTAACATTGCGAAGGTAACTGAAAAAGTCAGCTAACTTGTGGCAAGATAGGACACTATGATGCACGGGCCAAAGTACTTGAACACAGACTCATCAAATCAGTAACACAAGTTACGAAAGGAAGCTGATCAAACGACAACACTAAGAAGTTCTGGGGAAGAGGACTGCCAAAAACAAAACATTCAGAACACATTAACTCTGATGAGTGAAAAGGATATGAAGGAGATACTAACAAAAGTCAGCTATTCCTTATGCTGAAGAGGCACTGCTCAAGCTAAACATACCTTTCAGCTTTCTTCATGCCGGGGATCCAAGTGACGAAGTTGCGAAGAAGAGGCTCGTATTGGAATGTGGATATGAAGTAATGAATATAAATGCAAGGAGGTATCAAGTAACATATCATCACTACACGAAGTGGGCTATGCCGAAGTCCTTGGATGATTTGGTCAAGATACTGTGCAAAGATTTAGAAATTCTAAAGCTATGTGGTGGGAATCGGGCCAGTGAAACTGATGAAGCATGCTACCTTATGACATGCTCAACAAAGACATCCATAAAGAGGCACCAGATGTGAACAGCGCATGGGATTTTGAATGGAACAAGATGATGTACATGTTCCCTGAAAAGGAAGATGTCATAAAGGATGTGGAGAGGTACATGATGAATGGATTGCTGGATGAGATCCTCTTTGCAACACTTTAGAGTGAACTAGTTTTTTAGTCAGTCTACACATATACAGAAATAAATGTTATCATAAAATATGCAAAAAAAAAAGGATTGAAAATTAAACAAACAACTACTGTATCTATCTTTTCTTTGTGTATTTTGTATGTACCACATAATCGAAGAATACAAAAGAGTTCTGTTTATATGAATGATCGAATTAAACGTGCATTTCTGAAATTTAGATGAATGGATTCCAGAAATTTAAAAATAGATATTAATAATATTAACTTTCTCAGTATTTGCTAAGCCGTCTTAGCTCAGCTGGTAGAGCGCATGGCTTTTAACCATGTGGTCGTGGGTTCGATTCCCACAGACGGCGTTTAAGTACAATTTTTTCAATTTCATTTGATAAAATCTTGATACATATTAACAATATATTTATTTATTTTGTACATTATAAATAAACCGAATATGTGGTTTGAAGTTTGGACCCGATTAAAAATTCATTAATTTAATTAGATAAATATAATTTCAAAAGCACGTAGATTCTAATTTATAAAGATTATATACAAACATTGTTGCCTAGTAAAAGTCAAATAATTTGGTGTATAGATTTAATTTGTCATTCATTCATTCATTATTGACAATATACTTAATTGGGATCTTGCCTAACATCGGATTTACAGAGGGTTGTTTCCATATCCTCTATTATGCTGTTATATTAATATTTTTTGTTTATTTTTATCATGTTTTCCCCATAATTATTTGATGGATTCATAGTTTGTCTGCGTTTTGTGGAAAGATCCTGAGGACAGGGAAGGGGGAGGGGGGCGGAGCAATTCATGAGAGGTTGAATGGTTGTTTTTCTTCTTTCTGTTTTTTTTATATAGACAACCCAGTATGAATTTGATTTCTCTTGAACATCTAAACAAGGATTCCTTTCTGTAATTGTAAGCAATTCATGAGAAGATTGATTAGCAGAACATGTAGTTCGAAGTGAAATGAATTAATATAGTAATTATTGATCAGTAATTTTTTTGTGTTATTACAAAGGCATGTTCCATATTTTTGTTTGTGTCCATGGTTTATTTCCAATTTTCCATTGTTTTATTAATGTATATATGTACAGGTTTCAAAAAAATGATGATAACGTATATGCACAAATTTTGAAACCATTAGCTACGGAGAATGTCCCCCCTTTTCACAGTTTAGCTTTCAATTTTCTTTTCTCATCTAAAACATTATATATTGTTGATGCGATCCAGGTTAAATAGATGAGTCGGGTCAGATACTCCACCGGATCTGCTATCAAGATAATGAGAGAAATATGAGCGAAATGTATCTGAGCCAAAAGCTTCTTTCTCGGACAAATGGGATGACCTGCACTCAAGAAGATAATCAAGTGAATGGGCGCTGAAGAAGTATCCGGCGTGACCACTCCGATGCTTAAGTTAGTGAATAATTCAACAAAGGACCAATGTAACTAAATGATGGTTGTGATATTGGTGTGAATGAAAGGGTTTTTTAACCATCAACGAGCAATGAATGCTAGTGTATTTAATATGTGAATCCATTAAATGCAAAGAGAACTGATATTTATAGTAGGGGAAATGATGATGACCTCGTTTTACGTGCTACCTAATAATTATAGCATTGTAATATCCCCGAAAATTTGAAAGTCCACGTGAACCACATACATGCAAGTTATTAAATTCCCTTTATATTTTATTTATTGTTTTAATGTGTTAAATGCATGTTTATTGCATAAATATGTGTTTTAATTCTTGGTTGGTAAGGTTTCACACATTAAAGCTTTAAATTGCATTTCGCGCTCGAACGAGGAACATAGATCTGTGATATTCAGGAAAATTATTTTAATTACATGATTAACATAAGTTGTTTAAATGTATTTTTTCACGAAATGAGCTTTGTTGGGTATTTTTATCCGTCTGATCATATTTTTAATCGGTACGCAAATTTTATCGAAACGAAGGACTTTTGAGAGTTCGGGCAATCTTTTCAAAAACTAACTTACCAAAACGAAATATTTTTCGGGAGTTTGTTTGGACTTGACGGGCTTATTTTTAAGCTTAGTGGGCTCAAGACCCTTTTTAAACTTTTTAAAATATTATTAGGGACCATTAGCATGTTGTTTACTATTTAATTACTATACTAAACACACCCCTAAACCCAACCCTCACATACCAGCCGCCCACCCCTCCATTCAGCAGCCATTCTCGTGAGTTTTTCAGCAACAAGGTTCAGCAACTTTCGGTCATTGGTAATTCCTTCAAGAAAACTTCTTCCCGCCTCTCCGTTTCACATTCCACGTGCGTATCTTCCAGCTTTTGGTCGTAAAATCATAAAGGCACGCCATGTAACTCCTTTTGCTCATCATTCATGCTGTATTTATTCTGATTTATGTTCTGTGTATGAAGATTTTCGTAATTCTTGCATATTAATCGTTTATGCATTCGGTTGTCCCGAAATCCACATGTTTACACATATAACTCTCGTTTTTTTAAATTGTTGTGTAAAGGGCTGTTGTTTTACGTCACTAAGGAGCTGTACATGTTGAGGGTTAAGGTTCATGGTGCTGTAGTTGAGGCGTGATCGAGTTTGGCCGAGGGACGATCGAAGCTAGGTGCGATTTTTGCATGGGTTATAGATCGGGCAAGAGGGAACGGAACCAGCTGTGAGAGAGGAAATCCAAGCCATGGTGAGGACCCTAAGGGGTCTGAGACGTGGTCCATGATGGCTCAATCGCGGCTGGTCGCAGCTTAGGAGTCGGTTGTGGTGCGTGTGTTAGGGAGAATCGGGTTGTGGGGCTTGTTTCGGGTACCTCACGCGTGGCCGAGCACATGGAGCTGTAGGCATGGCTAAGGTTGGTCCAACCAAGCTTGGTCCTAGTGTACGCTGGTTCGAAGCTGGTTCAGCTTAGAGTGGGCTAGGGTCGAAGGTTAGTGGCTTGGTGAGTTAAGGTTGTAGGTTAAAACGCGCTGGAATTTTCCAGTAGCTCCCAGGCATGATTTCGTAGGTCCTAAGGGGTCTAAAAAGAGAGGTTTAGAGGCTGGTGGTGTTGGTTTTAGTCATGCCAAAATTTGGGAAAGTTTTGGTTAAGTTTCGTGACGATTCGGGTTAAAACCGGGACTCCGATCCAAGTTTTAAAACGGGCTCAAGTTTATGTCTAATAAATATTTTTAAATATGTTTTGGGACATTCTAAGAAGTTTGGTAAGTTTCGTGTCAGTTTTTAGATGTCCAGGAGTAAAACGGTAATGTTGGGTTTCCAGGGGCAAAATAGTCATTTTGCACTCAGGGTGGTATTTTGGTCCTAGCAATGCCCTGAGCACAAATTTACCATGTTTTAAATTTTGGTAAGACCGTTTGGCATGGAGCAATTTCTTTTTGAGCCGGACATGTGAAGAAGTTTTCCTCGCATGATCTCTTGCATGCAGGTATGGAGACTAATACATAATGGGTGTCAGGCATTCTTGGCCTGTATACTCAGCATGTCGAAATCTGATTTACCAGTTGTAAGAGACTTTCCTGATGTTTTCCACAACGACGTCACAGGCCTTCCACCCACAGAGAGAGGTGGAGTTCGCCATTGACCTTGTGTCGGACACTGTGCCAATCTCTAAGGCACTGTATTGTTTGGCTCCAGCAGAGATATTAGAGCTCAAACAGCAAATTCAGGAGCTCATACAATAAAAAAATATAAAAATGTTATATAACTAGGTTACCAATGATTAGATTCGTGTCTGGCTCCAAGAAAGCAAGTCAAGATGTGCAGAATCTATCATTGACGATTAAGAATCTGAGAGCTTGAGCTACTCCAGTGTTGATGATGAAGAACTCAAGTATCTAATGGCTGATGACACAGAACTGGAGTCAACCAGTCAACATGTATTTGACTTTAGTTCAACTGATTTCACACGAGATGAACTCATTTCTACACTTCACGACATGGTGAATGAGTATCACAAGCTTGCCCTATCTTTTGAGAAGGCCATAGCAAAGCAAACAGATCCCAAAAACAACAAAACTGAAACTGATGAATCAGTTGATCTGTTGAATCTTAAAAGAGAGATTGCTGAGCTCAATGCTGAAAGAAGCAAGAATCAATCAATGATTCAATAGTTGATGCTTGAAAATTCAAAGCAAACTGAGTTTATTAAAGCTTAGAACAAATCATCTGTTGAATTAACTGAAATACAAGATAAACTAAAATCAGTTACTGACAGCAGAAGCCCCAAGGGCAAGTGAAGAAGCCAGGACCACCAAAGCCACCACAACCTGGAGCACCAAAACCTGTAGAGAGACCACTGTGAAAAGAGTGCAATTGCTCACATTTTGGCAAGTCCATGTGGGGGACATACAAGTTCTTCATATGAAAGGAGGCATGACCTAAGCTGCTGATTTCCCGAAAAAGAAAGAACCAACTGTGGGGAGATCTTATGTTAGCACACGTCGAGTCCAATGCACTTGACGTTCAAATAGTTAGCGAACGTCTCTGAGATAAAAGAGTGAGTGGCCCTGGAATCTAACAAGGCCTTCGTGCCTACTCTCTTTATGAAGATATTTTCTGAAGGACTTTAGCACATCACATAAACTTATACCCAAAAATACTAGTCTTAACCTCATGCATAGTTGGAAATCTCTATTCAAAGTCTCCAAAATACAAAAACAACATAAAATTATTCCCAAGTAAAATTCAAAGCATGAATGACAAAAATAATACAGTGTTGAATTAAATAGGTTACCAGTCAGTAGAGTCATTTCTAAGTTCACTGTTGCGTGTTTTCTTGATTGCTCGCAAGCGCACGACGTCAAGTTATAGTAAAATGTAATTTTGAGTACAAGTGTCGATCCCACGAGGAATGTCTTTCTAAATTTATATTAATGCTTGTAATTAAAATAGTTTCGATTTTATTTAGAATAATCAATTGATAGATTTGTTTATACCAATAACTAGATTGAAAATAAATTTAATTGTAGTACCAAACAAAGTTGAACAATGGAATAAAAGATCTAGAGGTCTGACTTCACGCAACTATCCACCATGTGCTATTTTGTGTAGCTATATTATAATTGTCCTTCTTATTCATTAACCAAGAATTCTATAATTATCTACTCCCTCTCCCGAGTGCTAAGTAGATACTAATTATCTAACAAAAGATTGTAACATCCCTGTCAACAATCTATAATATAATAACACAATAAGCACTAAATTATTTTAATAGCTTCAATAGCAAGATATGTCCTCCCAAACTATATAAATACCATCGATGTATTTTTCCCTTTCTTGTTTATAAATTCCCTTTTCCAAGTGATAATTTATAAACATACAAATCATTCAAGATATGGCCAATAAAATGAAAGCATTAAGATTGGAAAAATACAAATGAACAAGAAAGGAAACTTATATAGCATAAATTATAAATTTCAACACATGATTTCTAGTTTTGTTCCATCATTCCTCTAGAATTAATATTTAGTTCATAATAATACAAATAACACAACAACACATAAATCTTAAACAAGACATATCAAATAAAAGTAAAAATAAAGAAAGAAGAACTTAGAACAAGAGTTTTGGAGTGTATGAAGTTTTTGTCCAAAAGTATGCAAGAACTTTGTTGAAGAAGATGAGCTTGATCTTCAATCCTTTCCTTGTAGCCTCCACCCTTTTTCTTGCTCCTCAATATGACCTAGATGATGAATAAGAGCATCCTTTTATAGTCCAGACAAGACTCCCCACGTAGCACACCATTTTCCTCTACTTTTATTCAAAGTCCACAAAGTTTCAGAATTTCCGGACTGCTGTTGGTGCACGACCGCAGGTGCGGTAATGGAAGGACCGCAGGTGCGGTTGGCTTTCGGGAGAAATCTTCGTGTCCATCGTGTGAGACCGCGGGTGCGGTCTGCGGTCATGCTTCGGCATGTAGTGCATGTGCGGTTCAGTTAGGGATCGCGGGTGCGGTCCTGCTTCGTCAAACTTTGTCCTTTGCACCTTCTAATTCATCACTATACCACTCCAAACTCTCATTTCTAAGCTTCCAAACTAAAATAACAAAACAACAACAAATCAAATAAAACCTGCTCAAGAATCACAAAATTCCAAGTTAAAAACAAGTAATAAAAGTACAATAAATTGCACTTATCCAACTCCCCCAAACTTAAGATTTCGCTAGTCCCGAGCAAAACAAAACAACAAGAACAAACAAACAAGTCATGAAATATTTTAAAGACTTTGGCCTCAAGATAAATTTAAAACCTTTTATGCATTCACAATTCACATCAATTCAACCACTTGTTCATCCGGATAAAATCATGTGATTGGTTAATTCTCTAACTTCAAATCTCTTCAACCATGTTTCAAATCATTCTCAATTGATTTCAAATTTTTACAAACACATATCACAAGGTCTTTTTCGGTAAAGATTGGGTTCAAAGCAATATTCATTCAAGAAAGGGATACCCAATAAATATTTGATGCAATGAGGTGTGTGTAAAATTGATCAAGATTCTTACTCAATGAAAGTGATTATCAATTGTCCATAGGCTAGATCCTCCCAATCACTCTCCACTAATATATTGGGCAACTATGACTAGGTTAATAGGATTTTAAATGGTTGTAATGTTAGGCCTTGGATCATGGCTACAAATAAAGATTAGGAGTTCAAATAAGGGAGTAAATTGAATTTCATTTCTTTTTGCAAACTCCACTATTTCTTTTATCTCCATTTTTTTTTATTCATTTCATCTCTTTTTCTCCCCTTTTTCTCCAACTTCATCAATGTATAATCATTCATTATTTTCTTTTTTTTTCTTTTGTAGGAGAATATCACTTTCTTTAATCTTTTGAATTCTTACTCCCTTGAGAAGGTAGGAAATAATTATATAAGATATTCAGAAGGTTGGTAATTGTGGGATACTTGAAAAAATATTCGAATGGGGTCTTTTACACATATTTATGTGTGCCATTCAAATTCATATAAGCTCAAAGAGGTGACAAATGATAAATTAATTTTATTTGGTAGCTTGAAAGGCTCAATCGATCCAAAAATCACCTAAATCATTCCTAAATCATAATTTGTCCGTATTTCGCCTCGAGTGATGTTTGGATAGTTCTAGACAAAATCTCAATTCACCAACACAGAGTAGAATCTAATCATCGTGAAAATGGTGTCTCAATGCATCAACCAAATACATATATATTCAAAAAGAAAAGCGCTTGGCTTTCAAGGAATTTCAAAAACACAATTCTTTGTTCATATAGGCTCAAAAGGGCTTCAAATGAATGTTTATGAACAATATAATTGGCCCAAATAAATTCAAAGATTGCCTCAATCATCTATGTGTTTGCAAAAAAATTTATTTCAATGTCCAATGAACATCACAAAGTTTTATAGAAATTATAAGTCTCAAACTTACCAAGTCTCATGATTATTCTCTAAATTTTTCAAATTTATCGATTAACATGAATGTAATGCATGACCTTTCTTTTCAATACAAAAAAAAAATATTTTCATCATTGGCCATTTCGAAATAAAAAATTTCATGACTAAAATACTACAAACACACAAAATAACCCAAAAATTATCACACAAAAAGAAAAATAAACACACCAAATAAAATAACACAAAAATAAAATATAATAAACTAAACCAAATCTCCCCCAAACTTAAACATGTGCATCGTCCTCGATGTAAATAAGCATGATAAATAGGAGAATACACATACACTGGGCAACGACCGTCAGTGGTCATTGCCATCATCCTCATCTTCGTCGTCGTGGGGTGGTTGGAATTCCGGCGGGTGGTAAACGGGTGGCCACTGTGGAAGATGTGGAAATGGATGGCCAGAAGTGGAAGCAGATGGAAATTGCTGAGTCAAGACCGATGTGAAATCCATCATATACCCCATGAATGTATCGGTCCTAAACCGAAAAGCATCCATCTCTTGGCGTTGAACTCGCATATCCTCTTCCAACTGAGTCAATCTATCTCTCCTCTGCCTGTGTTGCGGTAGTGGTTCTTGAGCCTGGGCTTGGGAACGTCTCTCTGCAGCTTTCCTATTGAATTCCCTTTCAGCTCTACGTGCTGCAGCTTGATCACCTCTGACTCCCACAAATGATTGAATAACCAAAATTTCATTCTTTGGCTTCAACAATTCTTCGTTCGCTGCCCAAGTAACTCCCGCATGTTGGCATAAAACAGTGATGAGAGAGGGGTGGAGAAGTCCACTCGGAGAGTTACCTCTTGCATAGTTGAGAATCGAATTCTGAAGCAATTGATCTAGATCAATTGTCTTCCCTGTCATAATGCAAAAAGTGAGGATGGCCCTCTCTTTGATGACAGTAGTGGTGTGTTCGGTAGGCTTTATTCTAGCAGCAATGAATGAATACCAATTTTTCGCAACAGTCTTCAGATCAGACTTTCTAGGCTGACGTGCACATCGTCCTTCATTCTCCATTCGGCTCCCTGTATACAAATTGTTTGAAGAATACTGTTATAATCAACATGCTCGTTCCTGTATTCTTCATATTCGTCGTGCATGATTGCAGGGATACCATATAACGTGTTAGTCGTATGTGCATCAAAGGCTACCCATTTTCCTCGCACAAAAACCGTCAACCGATCATACCTAACCTTGAGATTAGCATAGAACTCTCTCACCAATGAAATGACAGCATCTTGTGGCTGCCTGCCAAATTCTTCCCAATGTCGAGCTGTAAGCATTATCCCAATTTCGGATCGAGGATAACTCATATCAAATTCCCTTTCTTTGACAATGCTTTTATTCCAAATTTTGCCATATTGCTCCTCCGCCTTCTCATCATAAAACCGACTTGCATCGTAATTCACAGTTGATGAGGATGATGCACCCTTAGATTGTTTTCTTCTTGGAGGCATTGTATCGAACACCTTTCAAACAACAACTTCACTTCAACCCACTTCTCAAAATACAAGGATTCTTGCACTCGCCCAAACTACTACTCACAATATCCACACCTCAACAATGTACACAACAATCAATCACAATATCCCCAAAATCAAGAATGTGCTTCACCAAATGAATTTTTCTTCCAAAGCAACTATCACCAACAAATTCGAATTTTTCACAAATATGAGATGAATTTGTTCACCTTGAGTGTGTTGAATTGTTTCTTGAAGAACAAAAACAAAGCTTTGTTCAAATTCTTGAAGAAATTTTCGAGCCCCTTTTCAACCCTAGGTTTTATGTTGAATTTGGTGGAAAAGAATGTGATATTTGATGGAATGAGTGAAGCTATGTAGTTTGTAGTGGTGAATTTGTTGAAGGAATAATAAAAATTTAGTGGGAAAATTGTCTTCTTGAGTAGGGATTTCGAAATGGAAGAGGGTGTTCTTGAGTGGTG
The DNA here is from genome assembly GCF_022965805.1 of Primulina eburnea. NCBI lineage: Eukaryota > Viridiplantae > Streptophyta > Magnoliopsida > Lamiales > Gesneriaceae > Primulina > Primulina eburnea. The sequence goes on along the minus strand of NC_133112.1, from coordinate 12,946,437 downwards.
TTCTTCGATAATGGTTAAGAATGCCCGATTCTGTTTTAAAAAGGCACGACCGCGGGTGCGGTCTTATAAGCACCGTGGGTGCGGTTCGTCTTCGGATGTTCAGCGCGGGTGCGGTGTTATGAAGACCGCGGGTGCGGTGTTATGAAGACCGCGGGTGCGGTGTTTGTTCGGCAGCTCTTGCAATTTTCTGTATGAATCGACCAGGGGTGCAGTATGCATGGTACCGCGGGTGCGGTGTATGTTCGGTTGTGCAGCGCGGGTGCGACATATGTAAGACCGCTGGTGTGGTGTGCATTCGGCAGCTCAGCGCGGGTGCGCTCCTGTTATTACCGCGAGTGCGGTGATGCTTTGGCACTCCTGAGCGCGGCTGCGGTGTGCTTGTACCGCGGGTGCACTCCTGTTTCGTCAAAAATATTTTTTTCTCAAATTTTCAGTCCTGAAAAGAAAACAGTTGGGATTCATTAAATTTTGGGAAGATATAAGCACACATTATATACAAAATACACTACAAAAAATAACATGATACAAAAATAAAATCAACACCGAAATCAAAATGCAAAATAAAAACAAAAATTTGGGTTGCCTCCCAATAAGCGCTTGGTTTAACGTCATCAGCCTGACTACCATCAGTCTATATCAAGTTGATCCGCCCAAAGGAAAGTTGTCAAGGTGCCTTACTTCATTTCCATAGTATGGCTTAACTCTTTGGCCGTTCACCTTGAAAGTCCTCCCATCACTGCATTTTAGCTCGATCGCTCCATGAGAATACACTGTCTCCACCAAAAATGGGCCTGACCAACGCGATTTCAACTTACCAGGAAACAACTTTAGACGGGAATTGAACAAGAGTACTTGTTGTCCTGGTTTTAGTTCCTTTCGTACAATGAGCTTATCATGCCACTTTTTGGTCTGTTCTTTATAAATCTTGGCATTTTCGTAGGCTTCATTGCGGAATTCCTCCATTTCAGTTAATTGAAGTTTTCTTTCATCGCCAGCTGCTTTCAAGTCAAAGTTCAACTTTTTAACTGCCCAGAATGCTCGATGCTCCAATTCCATTGGCAAGTGACAGGCTTTACCAAAAACCAACCTATAGGGAGACATCCCAATAGGCGTCTTGAACGCTGTCCTATAAGCCCACAGTGCATCATCCAATTTTATAGCCCAATCCTTCCGGTTTGTATTGACAGTCTTCTCTAATATTTGTTTGATTTCCCGGTTGGATATTTCAGCTTGGCCGTTCGATTGAGGATGATATGCTAGTGCCACTCTGTGCTTCACATTGTATTTAGCCATCAGTGAGTTAAAAATTCTATTGCAAAAATGCGTACCTTCGTCACTTATGATGGCTCTCGGTGTTCCAAACCTGGTGAAAATGTTCTTGTGCACAAACTTAACTACAACACGAGCATCGTTAGTACTGGTGGCGATTGCTTCCACCCATTTCGAAACATAATCCACAGCTAATAATATGTAAGATTGACCAAAAGAAGGGGGAAAAGGTCCCATGAAATCTATGCCCCAGACATAAAAAAGTTCCACTTCCAAAATATTTGTCAGTGGCAATTCGTAACGCCTAGAAATGTTTCCTAACCTTTGGCATCTATCAAATGATTTCACTAAGGTATAGCTATCCTTAAAAAACCTGATTGCAATACCTTAGCTGCTGTTCGTGTTGCTCCAAAATGTCCACCATAAGGTGATGAATGACATTGTTACAGAATTTTGTTGGTATCTTCACCATCAACACATCTCCTAATCACTTGGTCAGCACATCTCTTATACACACAAGGATCATCCCAGAAGAAAAATTTGATATCATGGAAGAACTTCTTTTTCTGATGGTGATTTAGATCTGGAGGAAGAGTACCACAAGACAAAAAGTTAGCTATATCAGCAAACCAAGGGAGTTTAGAATTTACCTCAAATAGTTGTTCGTCTGGGAACGACTCATTAATGACTCCACCATCAGTTCTTTCTTCCAGCTCTAGTCGTGACAAGTGATCTGCCACCTGGTTCTCACAAACTTTCTTGTCTTTGACTTCAAAGTCAAATTCTTGAAGTAGGAGTATCCATCGTATCAACCTGGGTTTGGCATCCTTTTTGGCAAACAAATAGCGAAGAGCTGCATGTTCAGTGAAAACAGTTACCTTGGTGCCAATGAGATATGTTCTGAACTTGTCAAATGCAAACACCACTGCTAGCATCTCTTTCTCAGTAGTTGTATAGTAATGTTGGGCTGCATTAAATGTACGACTTGGATAGTAGATAGCCTTGAACATCTTGTCTCGCCTCTGTCCCAATGCTGCTCCCACAGCATAGTCGCTAGCATCGCACATGAGTTCAAATGGCTCCTTACAATCAGGCACTATCATAATGGGAGCAGAAATAAGTGCTTTCTTGATCCTGTTAAATGCCTGCAAACATGATAGGACTCGTTTTTACGTGTTTTTAGTGTTGGTTTCGAGTCGCATTCATACATCATATTAGGTTGTTCTAGTTTATTCTTGCATTTTGTTTGCATTATTTAGCATATGACTGATCTCGTGTGTTTTGTGGTATTTTGTAGGAATGGAACCAAATATGGCAGAAAATGGGCACAACAACGAAGAAGCCTCGCTAGGGCGGTCAAAACTGACCGCCCCAGCGAGCATTCTAGTCTTACCGAGGATTTCGAACAGAAGACCTCTCGCTAGGGCGGTCAAAACTGACCGCCCCAGCGAGACTGCTAGCCTGGACAAGAGAATTTAACAGAAGATCTCTCGCTCGGGGGGTCAAAAGTGGCCGCCCCAGCGAGACTAGAGAGAAGGCTAAAGATTTTTATTCGAGAGTCACTCGCCCCAGCGGTCAAAACCTACCGCCCTAGCGAGTCACGCGATCCAGCAAGATTCTACGAGATTTGTTTCTATTTTCATGGACTCTATCCAAGACCACTAACCTAATACACGAGATTGGGCGCCTCTTAGAGGAGGATTCATCATATTTTCATCAATTTTTCTGGGAGAGAAGGCTAGGAGTAAGGAAGACTTTCGAAGAACTCGAGAATTCCAAGCGTCGCAGCCATCTTCCATCGTCATATTTAGTATTTTATTATGCAGTATTTTATTCTCTTGCATAGATTGTTGATTTTTAGTATGAATTTGGTTGGCTAAACTCTATATTTGTTGGGATTTGAGGGGATCCTACCCCGTACTCGTGGTTTAACATTATTTATCGACGTTTTTATGAGTGATTTGTTTATGCTTTTGCGCTTTCTTATTTCAATTGAAGTCTAGCTAACTTCCTTTGATTATTTCATGTTGTTAATGATTTCGATAGAATAATTGACAATAGGATCGAATAGCATAGACCACGGATTTACCATTTTAGTAGATATACGGAATTGGGTACGTGTCGATAGTGATAATTCACCCGGATGAAAGCTAGCGGATTTCATAGAACGTAATGCAATCGTGAACTGTTAAATAATTGAGGATACTTGATTACTGCATGTTTATGATTAGTATTAATATAGCTCGACAGAGTATATTAATTAGTCTAGGGAATTCCGTCGAATGCACGAGTAAAAGTCGAGTATAATTATTTGAACACGAGCGGTAGGTGAACTGATAATTCCCAACAAATTCGCTTCTCATTTGATTTACATCCAATCTAATCATTGATTTCTTGATTATTTGTTCTTGCATTTTAATCATTTTAGTTATTAAATTCACTTTAGTTTAATCACCAACTCAATCTATCGTTGCTAAAGAAATTGAAGTGAAAATAAGAATATTGTAACGCAGTCCTTGTGGATCGATACTCGTATTCACTTACGTTTATTATAACTTGACTATCGTGCACTTGCGATATTTTAAATCGAGCTTTCATTTATAAAACAAATTTTGGGACCATTCACTGTGCAAGTTTTGCTCGATCAAGTTTTTGGCGCCGTTGCCGGGGACTGTTGATTCACAATTTTTTATTTTTCATTTAAATTCTTTAGTATTATTTATTTCATTATTATTTGATACTCTCATTGTGTTGCAGATTTTTCTTGTGGTGCATGCCAAGATCACTTGACGTGGAGCTTGAATTTGGCCCTGAAATCGAAAGAACTTTCCGCAGACGAAGACAGCAACAAAGACTCAAAGAACAGATGGAAAGACACGAGCAAGAACGTGGAGAGGAACAGCGTGACAATAGACAAGTTGAGATACCACGTCGCATTCCGATGATGGATTATGCACAACCGTCTCTTGATGGAGCACGTCCAAGCATCGTGAGACCAGTCATCCGAGCTAACCAGTTTGAGATCAAGCCAGCTATCATTCAGATGATTCAAAACACTGTTCAATTTGGGGGAAGTGCACTTGACGACCCTAATTCTCATATAGCTGATTTTCTTGAAATTTGCGATACTTTTAAGTTTAATGCTGTGTCTGATGATGCTGTTCGTTTGCGTTTATTTCCATTTTCACTAAGAGATAAAGCTAAGGCGTGGTTAAACTGTTTGCCTGTAGGGTCTATCACTACATGGGAGGATATGGCGAAGGCATTCCTGACCAAGTACTTTCCTCCGTCGAAGACTATGAAGCTGAGAGCCGACATTACTACTTTTGCTCAATATGAGCTTGAGTCACTTTACGAGGCGTGGGAGCGATACAAGGATTTATTGAGGAGATGTCCACACCATGAGCTACCTCTTGGGTTAGTTGTTCAAACTTTTTACTACGGTCTGCTTACTTCTAACCGTACCATGATAGATGCTGCTGCCTGTGGTAACTTGCTGAGAAAAACGGCTGAGGAAGGATATGAATTATTGGAGGAGATGGCTGCTAGCAGCTATCATCCTCACTCTGATAGGCAGAAACGAGGTGCGGGAGTTAATCAAGTTACTGATTTGTCTGCGGTGTCAGCACAGTTGGAGGCTTTGAACAGAAAGATTGATGGGATGAGTGCGAGTGGATCGGCTATGCGTCTGCAAGAGATTTTCTGTGATAAGTGTGGAGGTGAGCATGACGTGCAGGATTGCCAAGATGGCAATCCATTCTATGTGCCTGAGGGAGCAAAACACGTGGGATTCCAGAACCGTCCTAGAAATGACCCTTATTCAAACTCCTATAATCCGGGATGGAGGAATCACCCAAACTTTTCGTGGGGAGGTCAAAACAACCAAAACCGCCAACAAAGAGGTCCACCACATGGGATGCACCAAGGATTCAAGCCAGAACCGCCTAGGGAGGAGAAGTCAAATTTAGAGCAAATGATGACTAAATTTATTTCTGCAACCGAGACGAGATTTCAGAATCAGGATGCATCCATAAAAGGGTTAGAGAATCAAATTGGACAATTGGCTAAGTTAATTGCTAATAGGGAGCAAGGAACTTTGCCAAGCAACATGGAGACTAACCCGAGAGAGCATGTGAAAGCTGTGGAATTGCGCAGTGGAAAGGCACTTGAGTCTAAGGAGGAAAAGAACAAGCAAGGTGAGGATGAGGTGGAACAACAAGGAGGTAAGTCTTCTAACTCTACTTTTACACCTATTGCACCGAGTAAAATTGTTATCCCCCCACCTTTTCCTGCAGCACTGAAAAAAGCTAAGTTAGATGCACAATTTGGTAAATTTCTTGAGATATTCAAAAAATTGCATATTAACATTCCTTTTGCTGATGCTTTACTGAATATGCCAAGTTATGCAAAATTCTTGAAAGATATCTTAGCAAACAAGCGGAAGCTAGAAGATCATATGACTGTGAACTTGACTGAAAATTGCTCCGCTTTAGTTCAAAACAGGATGCCTCCTAAGCAAAAAGATCCAGGGAGTTTCTCTATACCTTGCATTATTGGTGATATTAATTTTTATAAAGCTCTATGTGATCTTGGTGCGAGTATTAATTTGATGCCGTATTCTGTGTTTAGGAGACTGGGATTGGGTGAACCCAAGCCAACTAGGATGTCATTGCAGCTGGCTGACAGATCTGTCAAGTATCCACGTGGGATTATCGAAGATGTCTTGGTGAAAGTGGATAAGTTTATTTTTCCTGCAGATTTTGTAGTACTTGATATGGAGGAAGATTTGGAGATGCCTTTAATCCTAGGGAGACCATTTCTGGCTACAGGGAAAGCACTGATCGATGTTGACGAGGGAAAATTGAGACTGAGAGTTGGAGAAGAAGAAATTATTTTTGATGTCTTTAATACTCTCAAGCACACAATGCACGATGATAGTTGTTTTCGCGTTGATGTCTTAGATTCTCTTGTTTGTGATTTTGTGCAGGATGGATTGCAAGAGCCATTGGAGGCTACTCTCACTACTGAAAAATAGGAGGACGAGCTGGACGAGGAAAGGATGGAGATGGTAGCTCATTTGAATGCCATTCCACCTTGGAGAAAGCAAGTGAGGCTTCGACTAGAGGAATTGGGGGATAGAAAAGATTTAATGCCTCAAAAGTCAAGCCTAGAGGAGCCACCCACTTTGGAGCTCAAACCACTACCTCCACATCTCAAGTACGTATATTTAGGAGAAAATAATAAACTGCCTGTTATTATTTCCTCTTCTTTGACAGATGATATGGAGAGTAAGCTCTTGGGAGTCCTTAAGGAGCATAGAGGAGCATTCGCTTGGAAAGTTTCGGACATCAAGGGGATAAGTCCTTCGATCTGCATGCACAAAATCCTAATGGAAGATAAGTACTCACCTCTAGCACAACCACAAAGGAGACTCAATCCAAAGATGCAAGAGGTAGTAAAAGCTGAAACGATCAAACTTCTGGACGCAGGTATTATCTATCCTATCTCTGATAGTGCGTGGGTAAGTCCTGTACAATGTGTGCCTAAAAAGGGTGGGATTACTGTTATTACCAATGAAAAAAATGAGTTGATTCCCACTAGAATCGTTACGGGTTGGCGTGTGTGCATGGATTATAGGAAATTAAATGATGCAACCCGTAAAGATCACTTCCCCTTGCCATTTATTGATCAAATGATTGAACGATTAGCCGGTCATGAATTTTACTGTTTTTTGGATGGATATTCGGGATACAACCAAATCACAATTGCACCCGAGGACCAAGAGAAAACTACTTTCACTTGCCCTTATGGTACTTTTGCGTTTAGGCGTATGCCCTTTGGTCTATGCAATGCACCTGCTACATTTCAAAGATGCATGACCGCTATTTTTTATGACATGATTGAGAATTTTCTTGAAGTTTTTATGGATGATTTCTCTATTTTTGGCTCTTCATTTGATGAATGTTTAAAAAATTTGAATTTGGTGCTCATTAGATGTGAAGAGAGCAATTTGGTGTTAAATTGGGAGAAATGTCACTTCATGGTGCAAGAGGGGATTGTGTTAGGACACAAAGTATCGGAGAATGGAATCGAGGTCGACAAGGCCAAGGTGGAAGTGATCAAAAATCTACCACCACCTTCATCGATAAAGGGAGTTCGAAGTTTCCTAGGCCATGCGGGTTTTTATAGGCGTTTTATTAAGGATTTTTCTAAAATTGCTAAGCCTTTATCCTCTTTGTTGATGAAAGATGTTGAGTTTAATATTGATTCTACTTGTCTGCAGGCATTCGAAGTACTCAAGAAGAGCTTGGTGACAGCACCTGTTCTGACTGCCCCTGATTGGGAGTTACCGTTTGAGGTAATGTGCGATGCTAGTGATACAGCTGTTGGTGCGGTGCTGGGTCAAAGGAAGAACAAGGTATTTCATACCATCTACTATGCAAGTAAGACCTTAAATGATGCTCAATTGAATTACGCTACTACTGAAAAGGAATTACTTGCTATAGTATTTGCTTTTGAGAAATTTCATTCATACCTTGTTCTGTCTAAAGTGATTGTGTATACAGATCATTCTGCCCTAAAATACTTGCTTGCTAAGAAAGATGCGAAACCTAGGTTAATTAGGTGGATTTTACTATTGCAAGAATTTGATCTCGAGATTCGAGATAAAAAGGGTGTAGAAAATGTGGTTGCTGATCATCTGTCTAGGCTTGAGGATATTAGAATTAGAGCATAGAGCATATTGGGCGACCAAGGCACTGAACTTTGATTTTGCTCTTGCAGGTGAAAAACGACTGTTGCAGTTGAGTCAGTTGGATGAGTTCCGAGGTACAGCGTATGATCTTGCCCTATCTTACAAGGAACGCACCAAAAGAGCCCATGATAAACACATTGTAAGAAGAGAATTCAAAGTGGGTGAAGCGGTGTTGTTATACAACTCTCGCTTACGACTCTTTCCGGGCAAGCTGAAGTCAAGATGGTCAGGACCATTCGTTATAGCCGAGGTGTTCCCATCAGGTGCAGTGGTGTTGCATGATGGCAAGGAAGGGACGTTTACTGTGAACGCCCAAAGATTAAAGCACTATATTGGTGGCACGATTGAGCCACAAATTGGAGTCACTCGGCTCCAAGACAATCGTTGAGGACATGGGTGAAAAGTCGAGCTCTAGACTATAAATTGAGAACTACTTCTACTCCTTATTCTGATTTTAATTAGATTTTTTTTAGCATTCGCATCATTTGCATTTAGGTAGTTGCATGGCATTTGCATAAAAAAAAAAAAAAAAATTTCAAAATTTCTTCAGAAAATACCTCGCTAGGGCGGTTAGTATTGACCGCCCCAGCGAGAGGTTCAAATTTTTCATGAATTTCGGGCAGAGAGATTCTCGCTCGGGCGGTCAAAACTGAACGCCCTCGCGAACACTCGCAATTTTTTTAAAAAATTTTTAAAACAGAAAACCCCTCGCTAGGGCGGACACTTGTATCCGCCCCAGCGAGCACTCGAGTTTTTCGGACAGAAAGACTCTCGCTAGGGCGGACACTTTTGACCGCCCTAGCGAGTCGCGATTCACTTAAAAACTGCGCCACACTTCTCTCCTCTCCCACTCGAAATCCTACACTTTTCTCTCAAAATTCCGCCCCCCCACGCCAGATCTGAAGCGATTAACGTGGTTTCTTGCCAATTTACAGGTATATTTGGGAATCTCCTTTGTTTCAAAGCTCAAGACACGATTTTTCCGGGCAAATCTACACTCTCCTACCACCTACGCCGCCGCCGCCGCCATCTCTTCCGTTCTTTTCAAGCTCCGGCAACATCTACTACTCCGGGCTCCTCCTTTGTGCACTCATCTCATACCATGGCTTCCAAACGCTCGAAGGTAACCCGCGGTGCCTCTAGTTCTCGATCCACCCCCTCTATATTTGTGAATGACAGGGCTAGGGAGCGATGTGAGCAAGCTAAACTCCATAGAAAACCAATCCCTGAGAGGGGATGTACTTCGTGGATTTTAGATAATGTTTTTGAGGAGTTAGAAGTTGCAGGACGAGGGTGGACGAATTTTTTAGCACAACCGAATGCGGCTGTGGTGCCGGTTGTACGTGAGTTTTACGCTAACGCCCCGGAAGGGACTGAAACTAAGGCTAGGGTGAGGGGACGTCTAGTCCCAAATGATCCTAAAACGATAAATGATTTGTTGGGTTTACCGGCAGTGGATGATTCGGTATTCCAGGCTTGGGTGCTGAATCCGGATTACGATCTGATCATTCACACATTGTGTTATCTGGGCACTACGTGGAAGCAGCCGGGAACGTATATGGTGTTTCTTGAGAAATTTTTGAAGGTGAAGGCGGCACTTTGGTATGCCTTTCTATCGAAGAGATTGATGCCGGTAGGGCATACGAGTGATGTACAGCGGGATAGGGCGGTGGTTCTTTATGCGATCTATACCGGGATGCCTATTGATGTGGGCAAACTCATATTCGAGCAGCTTACTATCTGTATCAATTGCAACAAGTTAGCCTTTTATTTCCCCACTATCGTGACTGAGCTATGTGCCCGCGCGGGTGTGATTTTCGCGGACGATGATGAGTGGCTACCGCCAATGAGAGCCATCGATGAGGCTCTTCATACCTCCAAGTACGCGAAGAGACGGGATGAGCTGCCCGCTGATGTATTTTACGGTCACGTGCAAGCCGCTCCACCACCTCCGGTCTTCGGACATCCACCACCACCGCAGCCACGCCGCCGTGCCATTCGAGACCGAGTCGACGAGTTGGGCGCTTGGGCCACCTACCAGACTCATTATCAGGCCATCGACCAAGCCCACACTCTGAACATCGAGTACTTGGTGCAGGGCATCTCGACTCACTTGGGCTTAGACACTTCCGGCCGGCCGCCTGTTCCAGCATACCCGCCACCTTTCCACTTCCAGTACACGTATCCTATGCCGCCTGCAGCTGACGAGGGCAATCCACCACCTGAGCATGATGAGGAGGAGGAGTTTTGATCAGGGGAGTTCACTGTTTCCCCTTTCTTTTTCTTTTGCATTTTCTATTGTTGCATTTGAATTCATAAGTTGTTATTGTTTTTCGTGTCTGTTTCGTTTTGTGCGATGAGGGCATTGCACAACTCTAGTATGAGGGGGTCGGGTAGTTTGTTTTGTTTGTTTGTTCAGTTATTTAGTTTGTTATTTGGGTTTTTAAGTCGTTGTATTTTTCGTTGTTAGATTGTGAGTCGTTTATGGTGAGTTGACATGATTTATGAGCCGATGATGATGTTGCTTTGAGAAATATTGATTGGGTCAATGCATGAATGATACTCTGGATTGTTGAAACATGAGTTTTGGTGCAAATTTTGAACTTTTTGAGCACATATGTGTGGGGCCTAGAATTTTGTAGGAATAATGGTGAAATTTGAAATTCTTGTTGGTTAACTTGAAAGACATCACGTATGAATTGATTTAGCATGAAAACCCGTGGAAATAAGTCACTGATTGAGATCGTGCATGATAGCATTTGACTGACCTTGAACTGTACATATGCCCCCTTGTCAATACCCTGAATTCAAATACAGTACTCCTAACCAGCTATAATCCAAAAAGATATATTCTTAGCCTAGGGAGTACATGTGTGAAAATTGTGCATCAAAATGTTGAAATAACAAAGTTCTTGTAAAAAGAACTTTGGGAAAAAAGGAGATGTAAGGTGAGGGGGAGCCGAAAATAAAAGGAATGAAATTCTATTCCTAGGCTAAAAGTTGGAGATGTAAGGAGTCGAGGAAGTCAGACGCACAGTCTTGACAATTGCACAATGAAAATGATCGATGTACTCCCAACTTTTCGCCACTTGAGCTTATTTTCTTTCCTTTCGACACCCTTCTATGCACTTAAAAATTAACTAAAGTTCAAAATGATGGTTAGTGATGAATGGACACGGGGATGCATGCTAGTGAGATTTGTATTGAAGTGTTAATTGAGTGACTTGCATAACTTGACGATTGATCTATTTGACGTACGAATGACTAGACCCACCATGACACACATACGTTCGAATTAGTGCCAAGACTTATTTGTAGATGAGAAAGAGTATTTATTTGTGAAATGATTTGATTATGATGTGAAAAAATTTACTGAGGCATGAACATAAAGTTGTTAACTCACCATTAACTTTTTCTTGTGGTGGTTATTTCGTTTTTATTTTGTCTGTTTAGAATCTCGTGCTTTAACCTATTTTACTCGAGGGCGAGCAAAAGGTTAGTATGAGGGGGTTGATAGGACTCGTTTTTACGTGTTTTTAGTGTTGGTTTCGAGTCGCATTCATACATCATATTAGGTTGTTCTAGTTTATTCTTGCATTTTGTTTGCATTATTTAGCATATGACTGATCTCGTGTGTTTTGTGGTATTTTGTAGGAATGGAACCAAATATGGCAGAAAATGGGCACAACAACGAAGAAGCCTCGCTAGGGCGGTCAAAACTGACCGCCCCAGCGAGCATTCTAGTCTTACCGAGGATTTCGAACAGAAGACCTCTCGCTAGGGCGGTCAAAACTGACCGCCCCAGCGAGACTGCTAGCCTGGACAAGAGAATTTAACAGAAGATCTCTCGCTCGGGGGGTCAAAAGTGGCCGCCCCAGCGAGACTGGAGAGAAGGCTAAAGATTTTTATTCGAGAGTTGTTGCGACTTTGATTGTTGCACTCCCAAGAGCAGGTTGTCCACAAGTAGTATAATTCGGTGAGTCCGAATATCGTATCCACAGGGAAGCTAAGGTAATTACAAGTCCACTACAATGTCTTTTTGTTTTTGTTTTTGTTTCTTTTTAATTTTAATTGAATCTTTAATGGGTAAATTTTAATTGTTCAAATTTAAATTTAAGTAGTTGAGATTAAAGGATCCACTCTTGGTATTTTAATAAAGTTAACATTAACGAACAATATTGAAATCCACTTAATAAAATGGTTCCAATATATTAAATAATCATATTTATATTATGTTATAAATTATAATCTTATAAGTACATAATATATACCAAAACTTATAAATGTGGTCAAGTATTTATTGTGCTATATATATTTGTAAACACTAAATCAAGGTTCCCACTTTAAATGGTTGGTAAAACCAAACAAACATTTAAATGGTACCAATAAATTAATACTATAATATATTCATATATAATAAATCAAGGAATCCATTTTAAATGGTTGGTAATACCAAACTAACATTTAAATGGTTCCAAGAATTTAGTGTAACATATAGCAACAATAAATCAAAACTCCCACTTATAAGTAGGGTATAAAAATGCTTAAAGAAATAAATATAACATAAACAATAAATAATGATTAAATAATATAAAACATAGATTCTTACCTTATAATAACCTTATTATCATGCCAAGAGCTTCACCTTATCATCTCAACTTTAGGAAGTTAGCTATTCATTATTCAAAGTGTAAAACTTTGAATATGAAATTAACATGCTAATTATATTTAAATGAAGAAATAAAAGAAAAATATAGAGAGAAATATTATGAACTCAAAGATTTGTTCATAGAATGAGGGATATCTCAATACATTACAATGCACCCCTATTTATAGCCAAATTTGGGGAGACAACCACAAATAAAATATTATTTTTTACACATAAGTCTTCATTGGTGTTCCAAGAAATTAATATTATATTGCACATCACTTTTGACAAGCATCTTCTCCGAATTTTCTTCTTCACATAAAATGAAACATGTGGATAATTGAGTTGTCTAGTTGTGGTATTTTTTTCAGAATATTTGACCAAGTAGTTTGAGAGATATGGTCAAAATACTAGAGCATGGTAAAACTGCCACTCCTTCGGTAACTTTAATTGTTGCTTAATTTGATCCCAATTGTGAGAGGATTTTTATCTCATGCTTGCCACCAATATTGTAGATATTAACATCAACTTTCTACAGGTCCAAGAATCATCTTAATCCCATTTGCAACGCCAAGGTTATTCTTGTTTTATCGAACCTGTAAAAATAGTAAAAACTTATAATTACACAACAACTTATATTTTATACAATTTATTATAAAACATATAATATTTAAAAATTTAATAAAACAAAAACTATATATTTATATTATAAAACATTTAATTAATGTACAATTTTTATGTTTATCACACCTCCCAACCAGCTTATTGCTAGTCCCTAGCAATTTAAGCGTTAATAGCAATACAAAACATATTGATTAATTTAAATAGAAATGTAATCAGAACTATCTAAGTGTTTAAATAAAATTTGAAAACTGTCAAAGTTATATCAAGATCATCATAATTATAATTTATGAAATAATTTGAGATGATTAATTCAAAGCTTATTTTAGGTAGTTAAATGTACACGGCCTTCAGAAATTCCTAGTAAGAGTCTCAACTCCATATCCTCACAGGTTAATAAATGTTTCAATTTATGGCAACGATTTCTCTCATGGAGTTGGAATACAGATAAATGCTCAGAAAAATGGTTTACAGAATGCAGACAGACAAACGAGCCAAACTAATCAAAAGATAGAAAATCAATTGATTTAAAATCCAGTTGTTCTTATTATATTTTTTTTTCCTGATTTTTTTTTTTTTTTTTACATCATGGAATCAGACTAAGTTTATGCTTTTTGACCACATATTTATTTAATTTGTACAATGTATTTCTCTCTTTCTTTTTTTATTTTATTTTTATTTTTTTATTCTTATGAGAGAAAAATGGGTCGCAGCATATAACTTAAAAATTACATAGATCTTCAACATCTTTCTTTTTGTATTTTTCTTTTTTTTTCTTTTTTTTTTTTTCAGGAAATATATATTTTTTTTTTCAAAATAAGAACTCAAGATCTAAACAATAGATAGTCTCTCTCATGATCAATAAAGGCTCGAAAGCTGTTTTCTCAGTCCTCTCCACTCACTCACAAAATATGTGTGAGTTCAAAAATTTTAGGCACTCTTATAAGGTATATCTTGGGCCATATACTTTACTACCTAATTTTATCACAATGGTTAATCACTCAAAAAGATTTCATAAATCATATTTTTATATTGATCAGAATATTAAAAATGACCTTTTTTCAAATAAAATTTAAACATTCTTAAATAGATTAATGCATGTTCTAATTTAAATCTTTCAAATATGTAATGTATGACATTTTTGCAAAAAATTACTAAGGTACAAACAATAAACATGGTTTTATTTTAAAATAATATTTAATTTTTTTTTAAATTTGTTTTTTTTTTTTTTTTATATGTGTTCTCCCCCCAATCAGAATATGACATTGTCCCTAATGTCAAAATAGCTATTAATAAAGAGTACATAATGAAAGAGATATCACCTGGAACTTTATTGAAGATAACAAACTGAAACAAACGCAAACCAATCCACGACTTTTGAATCAATGATCCAACTTCCTTTTCTTACTGCTTGATTGCGACCAATTGATCTTTGTTATCATCGGATCAGGCTTATGAACAAAAGCTTCCAAATCATCAATTAATTGATCGGCAGTCGAAGCACAGATGAGCATCCGTCGTGAATTTTCTGAAATGAAATTCTGTTCCACAGCTTTATCAAGAAATGTCAACAAACTGTCATAATAATTATTGATATTCAACAAGCCCACGGGTTTATTATGGATATTAAGTTGTGCCCAAGAAACAGTGTGAAAAATTTCTTCTAATGTACCAAAACCACCTGGTAGTGCGATAAAAGCATCAGAATTTTCAATCATTTGAGTGATTCTTTCATACATAGAAGAAACTTTTAATTCCTCCCCAATCGTAACACCTGTAATATTTCCTTCAGCTAAAGCTATAGGAATAATACCCAATACCTGACTACCTCCAAGATGAGCAGATGTTGAAACAGATCCCATTAACCCAATATTACCTCCCCCATATACCAAGTGAATTTTTCTCTCAGCCAATATCTTTCCAAGATTATTCGCTGCTTCTACAAACACTTCATTTTTTCCAGGACTCGACCCACAAAATACACAAATATTTTTCAATGTTTGTGCAGAGGATCCAGTCATGTTTTTACTTTCCTTTTTTTTTTTTTCTGCGAAAGTAGAAAGAAAGATGAGAGATTTTATAGGGGTAATATGTTATCATGACAAAACTATGGGTCACAGCTGTAAACAGAATAAATAGTAAAAAAATAATGACACACATGCTTATAAACAGTAGTGTGATTGTGGCTCACAATTTTCCTCTGGTTTTACGTCCAGAAACGGCTTCAACGCCTTCTATGAGTCGAGGATATGCTTCCCATCCAATTTTCTTATAAATTGGCAAACAGGGTCTTTTTTAGTCAGATTCCCAAGACTATGACGCTCATCTTGAAATTGTTTCCATAAACGGAGAAGTTCAATATGCACATGTCCACTAGAATGCGTCTCAAGAGTCAATAAGATGTTATCTAAAGACTCCTTACTCAGCCCATTCTTAATGAAATCAATTTTATCTTCTCTGTTATTGGAAACACATCCCAAAGATCTGCATCGTTTGTCACAAGTCCATCTTGCACACTTATGACAAACCCCTAAACTTTTGGCCCTTCGTTTTTTCGCATAAGTGCTTTTTCCTAATCCAGGCAAATACCGAATAAGCAATGATTGTGGAACTTCTCCTCCTAATCGGACCTTAGCTTCTATTACAAGACGAATATCTTCTGGAATTCCTTTTTGCATTAGTAATCTCAATCTTTCACACCTTCCTGCATAAATTTTTCTTAGAACATTTTCAGAAACAGAGGGAAAATATTTACAAATTTTTGAGAGAATTTCATCCATTTTGAAAAGAAAAGAAATGATTTTTTTTTTTTTAAATTTTTGTATCAGCAATTGTGGGAAACTGATTTAACCGACTATGAGAGTCACGGAGTACCGTTATCCGCCATTTAACCGGGAAAATAAAAAGATTAAGAAAACCTGAAATAAAAACAAACAATAATCAAATGCAACACAAAAAAAAAAAAAAAAAAAAAATCAAGGATCAGAAAGGGAAATAAACTCTTCTTGAAAGATTTCATTTTCCAAAAATGGTTTAAGCCTTTGTCCATTCACTTTAAAAACATCACCATTTTTAGGATTTTCAATATCCACAGCTCCATAAGGATACACATGCTTTATAACATATGGGCCTGTCCATCTTGATCGTAATTTTCCTGGAAATATGTGAAGTCGAGAATTATAAAGCAAAACTTTTTTACCAATCTCAAAAGATTTTCTAAGAATTGTTTTATCATGAAATGATTTGATTTTTGCTTTATAAATCCTTGAATTCTCATACGCATCATTTCTGAGTTCATCAAGTTCATTAAGTTGCAATTTACGCAATTTGTTGGCATCATCCATGCTTGAATTTAAAGTTTTTATCGCCCAATAAGCTTTATGTTCCAATTCCACAGGCAAATGACAATGTTTTCCATAAACCAACCTATAGGGAGACATATTCAATGATGTTTTAAAAGCTGTTCGATATGCCCACAGTGCATCATTAAGTCGCAGAGACCAGTCTTTTCTATTTGAGTTAACAGTTTTTTCCAAAATTTGCTTTATCTCCCTATTAGCTAATTCAACTTGTCCATTTGTTTGAGGATGATAAGGAGTTGTTACTTTGTGAGTAATACCATATTTTTTCATTAATGAAGCAAATGGTTTATTAACAAAGTGAGTTCCCCCATCACTTATCATAGCTCGAGGAATTCCGAATCTACTAAAAATATTTTCTTTCAAAAATTTGATGACGATTTTATGATCATTTGTTCGACATGGAATTGCCTCTATCCATTTGGAAACATAATCAACTGCAACTAAAATATACAAGTATCCAAACGACGGTGGAAAAGGTCCCATAAAATCTATTCCCCAACAATCAAATATTTCAATTTCAATGATAGGATTCAAAGGCATCATGTTTCTTTTTGAAATCGCACCCAATTTTTGACAATTTTCACAGATCTTGCAGATTTCGTGGGTGTCTTTAAACAAAGTGGGCCAATAAAATCCACACTGCAAGATTTTTGCAGCTGTTTTCTTTGAAGAAAAATGTCCCCCGCATGCTTCTGAATGACAAAATTTAATGACACTACTTACCTCATTGTCGGGTATGCAACGTCGAAAAATTTGATCCGGACAATACTTGAACAGATACGGATCATCCCAATAAAAGTTTTTTACCTCATTCAAAAATTTTCTTTTATCTTGGGAACTCCATTGCGGTGGCATTTTTCCTGTCACAAGAAAATTTACTATGTTAGCAAACCAAGGTGTAGTAGTAACTGAAAATAGATGTTCATCAGGAAAATTATCGTTAATTGGTGTCATTTCAAAAGATGATCCTGTTACTAGTCTCGATAAATGATCGGCTACGACATTCTCGGTTCCTTTTTTATCTTTGATTACAATGTCAAATTCTTGGAGCAACAAAATCCATCGTATCAGTCGTGGCTTTGCATCCTGTTTGGTCAACAAATATCTAATAGCAGAATGATCAGTAAACACGATAGTTGTTGATCCAATCAAATAAGAACGAAATTTATCTAATGCAAATATTACAGCAAGTAGCTCTTTTTCAGTTGTGGAGTAATTCATTTGAGCATTGTTTAAAGTTCTACTTGCATAATATATCACATAAGGCTTACCGTTTCTTCTTTGACCCAATACTGCACCGACTGCATAATCACTCGCATCGCACATGATTTCAAATGGTAAAGACCAATCAGGAGGTTGCATGATAGGAGCTGATGTTAAATGTCGAATGATTTTATCAAAAGCATTTTGACATTCTTGAGTCCACTCAAATGCACTGTCTTTTGTTAAGAGGTTACAAATGGGTTTAGAGATTAAACTAAAGTCCTTTATAAACCTCCTATAAAATCCAGCATGTCCCAAAAATGAGCGAATTTCTTTAATGGTTTTTGGAGGGGGTAAATTGGCAATGACATCAACTTTTGCTTTATCGACTTCAATTCCATGAGATGACACGACATGTCCCAAAACAATTCCAGAAGTAATCATGTAATGACATTTTTCCCAATTTAAAATAAGACCTTTTTCCTCGCATCTTTTTAAAACTTTTTCCAAATTTTCAAGACAATTATCAAATGTATTCCCAAAAACAGTTAAATCATCCATAAAAATTTCCAAACAATTTTCAACCATGTCGCAGAAAATGCTTAGCATACATCTTTGAAATGTTGCTGGGGCATTGCATAAACCAAATGGCATCCTTCTGAATGCAAATGTTCCAAAAGGACATGTGAATGTAGTTTTTTCTTGATCTTCGAGTGCAATGGGAATTTGATAATAGCCTGAATATCCGTCAAGAAAACAGTAGTAGGGATGACCTGCTACTCTTTCTAAAATTTGATCCAAAAATGGTAATGGAAAATGATCTTTTCTAGTGGCGTCATTTAATTTTCTATAATCAATACACATCCGCCAACTAGATGGGACTCGACTTGTTAACAATTCACCTTTTTCATTTTTTATCACTGTGATGCCAGATTTTTTTGGAACTACTTGTGTTGGGCTTACCCACTTACTATCAGAAATAGGGTAGATAATTCCAACATCAAGTAGTTTGAGAACTTCAGTTTTCACAACATCTTTCATGTGTGGATTTAATCTCCTTTGTGGTTGTTGAGATGTTTTTGCATTTTCTTCTAAGTGAATTTTGTGTGTGCAAATTAGTGGATTAATGCCCTTAAGATCTTTTAGTGTCCAACCAATTGCATTTTTATGTCTTTTAAGCATATCAACTAATTTACCTTCTTGATTACTTGAGAGTTTGGAAGAAATTACCACCGGATATGTTTCATCTTCTCCAAGAAATGCATACTTCAATTCTTCTGGCAAGGGTTTTAACTCCAATACTGGTGGTTCGTCTTTGTTCTCATATTTTTCATCAAATTCTTTCTCTGATCCTGGTAACGAGTGATACCTGAAAAAATCGTCAAGATCAATTTCAATATTTTCTTTAACAGTTTCAATTGAACAAATATCTAATTGATCACGAGTACTCCCTTCTTGAATGTTTTCTTCCACAAGAGTTTCAATAAGATTTTCATCTTCACTTTCATCTCCTTTGTCATGTGGTTGCTTACAAAGATTAAAAACATTGAGCTCCAAGGTCATGTTACCAAATGACAACTTCATTATTCCATTCCTGCAATTTATAAGAGCATTAGAAGTTGCTAAAAATGGACGACCTAAAATTACAGGAATTGCATTACAAGCTTCAATAGGTTGTGTATCTAAAACTATGAAATCGACAGGATATACAAAGTTATCAACTTGGACCAACACGTCTTCTACCATACCTCTTGGCACTTTAACAGATCTATCAGCAAGTAAAAGTGTTACCGAAGTAGGTTTTAACTCGCCTAGATTGAGTTCTTGATAAACTGAATATGGAAGTAAATTCACACTAGCTCCAAGGTCAAGCAAGGCTTTTTTAATCTTTCGTTCTCCAATAATACACGAAATAGTAGGACAACCAGGGTCTTTGTATTTCAAAGCATTATTATTTTGAATGATTGCACTTACTTGTTCGGCTAAAAATGCTTTCTTTTTCACATTCAATTTTCTTTTCACAGTGCACAAGTCTTTCAAAAATTTGGCATATGATGGTACCTGTTTTATTGCATCTAATAAAGGAATATTAACTTTTACTTGTTTAAAAATATCATATATATCAGAATTCAAATTTGATTTTTTTGTATTTTTCAATGCATGAGGGAATGGTGGTGACACTGTCTGTTGAACCTCCTCTTCGCAAGTTATGGGTTCCACTTCCTTACCCTTTGGAGTTGATTTATCATCATCTTCACAAGGTTCAAGAATGGATTTTTCCACAACCTTACCACTTCGAAGGGTAATAACAGATTTTACCTGATCCATCGGTTGAGTTCCAGAAGTTCCAATTTGTGTATGATGATCCTTGGGATTAGGCAGAGGTTGTGAAGGAAATTTACCTTTTTCATGAACATTAAGTGCAGATGCAAATTTAGCAAGAGTATCTTTCAAGTCTGTCATGGTTTGAGCAGTTTGAGTATTGATAGACTCTTGCTTTGCAATGAAAGAATTCAATGTATCTTCCAAATTTCTTTTCGGCGGAGGAACATAAGGTGCATAATTTTGAAAATTTTGTTGATTTTGAAAATGTGGTTGCGGAAATTGTGCAGCATTATCATTCCTCCAACTAAAATTTGGATGATTTCGCCAACCTGGATTGTAATTTTGAGAAAATGGTTCAAAATTTGGCCTTTTGAAATTGTTCAAAACATTGGCTTGCTCATGGAGACATTCTTTAAAAGAGGGCAAAGTGGGACAATCTTTTGTAAAATGATCACTTGTATCACAGATGTGACACACAATTTCTTGAACAGATTTTAATTGACCATTCTTTTTCAATTCAAGTGCCTCAACTTTTCTTGCCAAAGAGGTAAATCTAGCTTGAAGATCATGTTCATCTTTGAGAGTGTACATACCTCCACCAGATGTAGGAGATTGAATCTTGTTTGATGGTTCGATTGTACCTATAGTGTCCCAATTTTGAGCATTTTCAGCTAATGAATCGAGATACTCAATTGCCTCGTTCGGATCTTTATCTTCAAATGTTCCATTACACATAAATTCAACCATTTGCCTATCTTTAGGTGTTAAGCCTTCATAAAATTGAGAAACAACTCTCCAAATTTCAAAACCATGATGTGGACAAAGATTAAGCAATTCTTTGTATCTATCCCAACACTGATAAAAAGTTTCTCCTTGTTTTTGAGTGAAAGTGATGATTTGCCTTTTGAAAGAATTTGTTCTATGAGATGGAAAAAACTTTTTCAAAAATTGTTGTTGCAATTCATCCCAAGTTCGAATGGATCCCGATCTAAGATTTTGTAGCCAAGTTTTAGCTTTATCTTTTAAAGAAAAAGGAAAAAGCTTAAGGCGAATGGTGTTCATGCTACAATTTAGATCATTATATGTGTTGCACACTTCTTCAAACTCTCGTAAATGCATGTATGGATTTTCAGAATCTAAGCCATGAAAGTTGGGTAAAAGTTGGATAATACCAGGCTTAAAATTGAAATGAGATGCATCAGGGGGAAAAACTAGACATGAAGGTGCACTAGTACGTGTAGGATTCATGTGATCTCTAAGTGTTCTTCGTCTATCATGATCATGTTGAGATTGAATTTCATCTTCATTTTCTTGGATGGGTTCTTCCGCCATGTTTTGTAAAAATAAAGGGTTATTTCGAATGAGTCGACCACTAAGTGTACGTGACCAAATGCTCATGCAAATGCAAAACAAAAAGAAAAAAAAAACACACAAAAGCAATAAAAAGAAAAATAAACTTTAAACAATATTAAATAGACTTGAAATTAAATTATACTTCCCCGGCAACGGCGCCAAAAACTTGTTGCGACTTTGATTGTTGCACTCCCAAGAGCAGGTTGTCCACAAGTAGTATAATTCGGTGAGTCCGAATATCGTATCCACAGGGAAGCTAAGGTAATTACAAGTCCACTACAATGTCTTTTTGTTTTTGTTTTTGTTTCTTTTTAATTTTAATTGAATCTTTAATGGGTAAATTTTAATTGTTCAAATTTAAATTTAAGTAGTTGAGATTAAAGGATCCACTCTTGGTATTTTAATAAAGTTAACATTAACGAACAATATTGAAATCCACTTAATAAAATGGTTCCAATATATTAAATAATCATATTTATATTATGTTATAAATTATAATCTTATAAGTACATAATATATACCAAAACTTATAAATGTGGTCAAGTATTTATTGTGCTATATATATTTGTAAACACTAAATCAAGGTTCCCACTTTAAATGGTTGGTAAAACCAAACAAACATTTAAATGGTACCAATAAATTAATACTATAATATATTCATATATAATAAATCAAGGAATCCATTTTAAATGGTTGGTAATACCAAACTAACATTTAAATGGTTCCAAGAATTTAGTGTAACATATAGCAACAATAAATCAAAACTCCCACTTATAAGTAGGGTATAAAAATGCTTAAAGAAATAAATATAACATAAACAATAAATAATGATTAAATAATATAAAACATAGATTCTTACCTTATAATAACCTTATTATCATGCCAAGAGCTTCACCTTATCATCTCAACTTTAGGAAGTTAGCTATTCATTATTCAAAGTGTAAAACTTTGAATATGAAATTAACATGCTAATTATATTTAAATGAAGAAATAAAAGAAAAATATAGAGAGAAATATTATGAACTCAAAGATTTGTTCATAGAATGAGGGATATCTCAATACATTACAATGCACCCCTATTTATAGCCAAATTTGGGGAGACAACCACAAATAAAATATTATTTTTTACACATAAGTCTTCATTGGTGTTCCAAGAAATTAATATTATATTGCACATCACTTTTGACAAGCATCTTCTCCGAATTTTCTTCTTCACATAAAATGAAACATGTGGATAATTGAGTTGTCTAGTTGTGGTATTTTTTTCAGAATATTTGACCAAGTAGTTTGAGAGATATGGTCAAAATACTAGAGCATGGTAAAACTGCCACTCCTTCGGTAACTTTAATTGTTGCTTAATTTGATCCCAATTGTGAGAGGATTTTTATCTCATGCTTGCCACCAATATTGTAGATATTAACATCAACTTTCTACAGGTCCAAGAATCATCTTAATCCCATTTGCAACGCCAAGGTTATTCTTGTTTTATCGAACCTGTAAAAATAGTAAAAACTTATAATTACACAACAACTTATATTTTATACAATTTATTATAAAACATATAATATTTAAAAATTTAATAAAACAAAAACTATATATTTATATTATAAAACATTTAATTAATGTACAATTTTTATGTTTATCAAGAGTCACTCGCCCCAGCGGTCAAAACCTACCGCCCTAGCGAGTCACGCGATCCAGCAAGATTCTGCGAGATTTGTTTCTATTTTCATGGACTCTATCCAAGACCACTAACCTAATACACGAGATTGGGCGCCTCTTAGAGGAGGATTCATCATATTTTCATCAATTTTTCTGGGAGAGAAGGCTAGGAGTAAGGAAGACTTTCGAAGAACTCGAGAATTCCAAGCGTCGCAGCCATCTTCCATCGTCATATTTAGTATTTTATTATGCAGTATTTTATTCTCTTGCATAGATTGTTGATTTTTAGTATGAATTTGGTTGGCTAAACTCTATATTTGTTGGGATTTGAGGGGATCCTACCCCGTACTCGTGGTTTAACATTATTTATCGACGTTTTTATGAGTGATTTGTTTATGCTTTTGCGCTTTCTTATTTCAATTGAAGTCTAGCTAACTTCCTTTGATTATTTCATGTTGTTAATGATTTCGATAGAATAATTGACAATAGGATCGAATAGCATAGACCACGGATTTACCATTTTAGTAGATATACGGAATTGGGTACGTGTCGATAGTGATAATTCACCCGGATGAAAGCTAGCGGATTTCATAGAACGTAATGCAATCGTGAACTGTTAAATAATTGAGGATACTTGATTACTGCATGTTTATGATTAGTATTAATATAGCTCGACAGAGTATATTAATTAGTCTAGGGAATTCCGTCGAATGCACGAGTAAAAGTCGAGTATAATTATTTGAACACGAGCGGTAGGTGAACTGATAATTCCCAACAAATTCGCTTCTCATTTGATTTACATCCAATCTAATCATTGATTTCTTGATTATTTGTTCTTGCATTTTAATCATTTTAGTTATTAAATTCACTTTAGTTTAATCACCAACTCAATCTATCGTTGCTAAAGAAATTGAAGTGAAAATAAGAATATTGTAACGCAGTCCTTGTGGATCGATACTCGTATTCACTTACGTTTATTATAACTTGACTATCGTGCACTTGCGATATTTTAAATCGAGCTTTCATTTATAAAACAAATTTTGGGACCATTCACTGTGCAAGTTTTGCTCGATCAAAACAATCATCATCAAAAATAAATGTCGAATCTTTCTCTAACAAATTACATAAAGGTCTAGTAATTTTAGAGAAATCTTTGATATAACGATGATAAAACCCAGCATGTCCCAAGAAGATTCTGATCCCTTTAAAATTCTTTGGTGGTGGGAGATTTTCAATTGCCACAACTTTAGCTCTGTCAACTTCTATTCCTTTAGCTGAAATTTTATGCCCAAGCACAATACCTTCTGGAACCATGAAGTGACATTTTTCCCAATTCAAAACTAAATTCTTCGCCTGACATCTCTGCAAAACAAGCATTAAATTTTGCAAACAGTGATCAAAAGATGAACCGAACACAGAGATATCATCCATAAAAACCTCCATTAATTCCTCGACCATGTCAGAAAATATGGCCATCATACACCTCTGAAAAGTAGCAGGTGCATTGCACAGACCAAATGACATTCTCCTGAAAGCAAATGTACCGTAAGGGCAAGTGAAGGTAGTCTTCTCCTGATCCTCCGGTGCTATGACAATCTGATTGTAACCTGAATAACCATCTAGAAAGCAATAATAATGATAACCACCAACTCTATCAAGCATCTGGTCAATAAAGGGAAGAGGAAAATGATCTTTTCTAGTGGCATCATTCAATTTCCTGTAGTCTATGCATACTCGCCAACCAGTCACTGGACGAGTTGAAATCAATTCATTATTCTCATTTCTCACTACAGTTATTCCTCCCTTCTTAGGCACTACTTGTACTGGTGAAACCCACGAGCTATCAGATACAACATAAATAACACCAGCATTTAACAATTTTAATACCTCAGCCCTCACAACCTCTTTCATTGCTGGATTAAGCCCTCTCTGATGATCAACATAGGGTGAATATGACACCTGCATCAAAATTTTATGCATACAAACAGTAGGGCTAATCCCCTTTATATCAGCAATTGTCCATCCTAAAGCAGATTTAAATTCCCTCAACACCCTCAACAATTTCTCTTTTTCAGTACAAGTAAGAAAAGAAGAGATGATTACCGGATATGTTGAATTTTCACCTAAAAATGCATAACAAAGGTGACTTGGAAGTTCCTTCAATTCAGGAGATGCTTTTGGTACCTATTTACTTGCATCTTCAAGTATTTCTACATGATGCACATCAATCTTTTCTTTAGGCATTGTATTGAGAGTAAGTAACTCCTCCTGCACATCCCAATCATCTTCATCCAGTGTAGACACCGATTCCAACAAGCATCTCTCCAAAGAATCTTTTGTCAATCTACCTGCACCAACATGAGATACACATGAATCAATTACATCAATACTATTACAAGTACTTACCTCATTTGGTTCTTTGATTGTGTTGTAGATGTTGAACATAACTTCTTCTCCACCTACTCTCAATGTAAGCTCACCCTTGTGTACATCAATCAAAGCTTTCCGGTGGCCAAGAATGGCCTTCCAAAGATAAGCGGAGTGTCCTGATCTTCTTCCATATCTAGAATGACAAAATCAACAGGAAATATAAATTTGTCTACCTTTACCAGAACATCCTCCACTATACCCCGTGGATATGTAAGTGATATGTCCGCCAGCTGCAGGGTAATAGTGCTAGGCTTCACCTCGCCAAGCTCTAAAGTCCTGTAAATAGAAAAATGCATTAAATTAATACTGGCACCTAAATCACATAAAGCTTTATTTATTCTAGAACCACCAATAACACAAGGAATAGTAAAACTCCCCGGATCTTTGAGTTTCTGTGGTAGTTTCCTTTGGAGTATGGCGCTACACTCTTCTGTCAACTTCACTGTCTCAAACTCATGCAACTTCCTCTTCTTTGACATCACATCTTTGATGAACTTTGCATAGTTTGGCATTTGCTCTAAAGCATCAGCAAATGGAATGTTGATGTGAATCTTCTTGAAAATTTCCAAAAATTTGGCAAATTGATCATCCAATTTCTTCTTTTTGAACCTCTGCGGATATGAAAGAATTGACTTAAATACCGGAGGTTGTTCAACTTCAACTTCAGCTTTGGAAACCTCAGTTTCAACTTCTTCAACAGTCACCTCATTTTCATCCTTCTCATTGGAATTTTTACCCTCAAGTTCTCTTCCACTTCTCAAAGTTACAGCTTTGCATTGCTTCTTTGGATTCACTTCAGTGTTACTTGGGAACTGGCCTTTATTTTGATCTTTCAATGCATTAGCCAATTGACCAATCTGTGTCTCCAATGATTTCATTGTGGCTCCCATATTTCCCATGTGAGTTTCCATGCCATCAAGACGAGATTTAGTCCTAGCCATCCTTTTACTCGATTCAACAACAAATGTCCCAACAAGATCCTCAAGTGAAGGTTTTCCTTCCCCCTTTGATGCATTGAACCCCGGTGGAGGATTCAACACATTCTTATTATTAACATATGAAAAATTCTCATGATTTCTCAAACTAGGATGATAAGTGTTAGGGGGAGGGTTACCTCGATATCCTCCATAACCACCAAAATTCCTATTGTTGATATAATGAGCCTCATCAGGAATATGTGGTTCTTCAGTAACAACAGATGAATTTTCAACTTCTGATGTACTAGCCTTGTTCATTGCTGCAATTTGAGTTGTTAAAGCTGAAAATTGAGCGGTGAGTGATGTAATAGGATCTATGGCATAAATTCTAGCTTGCTTCTTTACTCCTGACCTTTCAGACGGCCACTGATAACTGTTAATGGTCATCTGTTCAAGCAAATCATATGCTTGATCGGGTGATTTGGCAAATATTGTGCCACCAGCTGCTGCATCAACAGTGCCTCTTGTTTGTCCATTCAAACCATTGTAAAATAATTCAATCTGTACCCAATCTTCAAAACCATGGTTTGGACATTTCCTCAACAACTCCTTATACCGTTCCCATGCCTCATATAATTGCTCAAAATCAGTCTGCCTAAAAGTACTGATCTCAATTTTCAACTGTGCAGACTTTGCAGGTGGGAAATATTTTGCAAGAAACTTGGTTGCTAAATCCTGCCATGTAGTAATACTCCCCAAGGGAAGCGATTGGAGCCATCCTCTTGCTTGGTCCCTAAGAGAAAAAGGAAACAAACGCAATCGAATTATATCATCAGAAACACCATTTATTTTTACTGTGTCAGTAATTTCAAGGAATGTTCTGAGATGTAAATGAGGATCTGCAGTAGCGGCTCCCCCAAACTGATTCTGTTGAACCATGTTTATCAATGCAGGCTTAAGCTCAAAGTTGTTTGCATTAATAGTCCCTCGTGCTATGCCCGAATAATGAGCATTCAATACCGGCCTAAAATGATCTCTGATGGGTATTGCAGGGGGTGGATTTTCATTGTCTCTATTTTCAGCCATTGCTCGAATCTCTTCTCTTCTTGCCTTTCTTAATCTTCTTGCGGTTCTTTCGATCTCAGGATCAAAGATAAGCAAATCAAGATTTTGCGATCTTCGCATGCACTGTCAAACAAAGACAATAAACAAATAAATGTTCAATGTAATACAATAAAAACAGCTCTAAATTAAAATCTAGACTAATTGGTAACAATACTAATATAAATTCAAATTTGACACTCCCCGGCAACGGCGCCAAAAACCTGTTGCGTGTTTTCTTGATTGCTCGCAAGCGCACGACGTCAAGTTATAGTAAAATGTAATTTTGAGTATAAGTGTCGATCCCACGAGGAATGTCTTTCTAAATTTATATTAATGCTTGTAATTAAAATAGTTTCGATTTTATTTAGAATAATCAATTGATAGATTTGTTTATACCAATAACTAGATTGAAAATAAATTTAATTGTAGTACCAAACAAAGTTGAACAATGGAATAAAAGATCTAGAGGTCTGACTTCATGCAACTATCCACCATGTGCTATTTTGTGTAGCTATATTATAATTGTCCGTCTTATTCATTAACCAAGAATTCTATAATTTTCTACTCCCTCTCCCGAGTGTTAAGTAGATACTAATTATCTAACAAAAGATTGTAACATCCCTGTCAACAATCTATAATTAAATAACACAATAAGCACTAAATTCTTTTAATGGCTTCAATAGCAAGATATGTCCTCCCAAACTATATAAATACCATCGATGTATTTTTCCCTTTCTTGTTTATAAATTCCCTTTTCCAAGTGATAATTTATAAATATACAAATCATTCAAGATATGGCCAATAAAATGAAAGCATTAAGATTGGAAAAATACAAATGAACAAGAAAGGAAACTTATATAGCATAAATTATAAATTTCAACGCATGGTTTCTAGTTTTGTTCCATCATTCCTCTAGAATTAATATTTAGTTCATAATAATACAAATAACACAACAACACATAAATCTTAAATAAGACATATCAAATAAAAGTAAAAATAAAGAAAGAAGAACTTAGAACAAGAGTTTTGGAGTGTATGAAGTTTTTGTCCAAAAGTGTGCAAGAACTTTGTTGAAGAAGATGAGCTTGATCTTCAATCCTTTCCTTGTAGCCTCCACCCTTTTTCTTGCTCCTCAATATGACCTAGATGATGAATAAGAGCATCCTTTTATAGTCCAGACAAGATTCCCCACGTAGCACACCATTTTCCTCTACTTTTATTCAAAGTCCACAAAGTTTCAGAATTTCCGAACTGCTGTTGGTGCACGACCGCGGGTGCGGTAATGGAAGGACCACGGGTACGGTTGGCTTTCGGGAGAAATCTTCGTGTCCATCGTGTGAAACCGCGGGTGCGGTCTTAGCATGGCCGCGGGTGCGGTCATGCTTCGGCATGTAGCGCAGGTGCGGTCCAGTTAGGGATCGCGGGTGCGGTCCTGCTTCGTCAAACTTTGTCCTTTGCACCTTCTAATTCATCACTATACCACTCCAAACTCTCATTTCTAAGCTTCCAAACTACAATAACAAAAACAACAACAAATCTAATAAAACCTGCTCAAGAATCACAAAATTCCAAGTTAAAAACAAGTAATAAAAGTACAATAAATTGCACTTATCATTCACCTCCTCAACATGCATGGCAAACACTCTCCCCTGGGTCGGCTGCCTCCACTGCGGGCAGTCCTTCAGCATGTGATCACTGTCTCCACACTTGAAGCATTTTCCCGAACCCCATAAACACTGTCCTATATGATGACGGTTGCCCTTCGAGCACGCTGGATACTCACCAGGCTTCTGAGGAGACTTCTTTTGCGGAATAGGACATTTGCCTTTCGGCAGTCCTTGAAACGGCCTCTTTCCCTGCTGTCCCTAGAAAGGTCTCTTAAACTGCTGTTGTTGTGAGTGATGCTGCTGGGGTGCCTGATAGGGCCTCTTGCCCTGCCTATCGTTCTCAATATCCCTATGATCCTACTCTGCCGCCAAGGCTCTCGACACGACAATACCATAAGTGGTAAGACCAACAACTCTAACATCACGGTGGAAGATCGACCGTAACACATAAATGAAATGCCTCAGCTTCTCCCGGGCATCATTCACAATTATGGGCAAGAAGTGACACCCCCTATAAAACTTCTTTAAAAACTTTGCTACGTTGTTGTCTCCGTGTCGCAAAGTCATAAACTCCCTGGTCAGGCGGGAGAGTACTTCCTCAATGAAGTACTTGGAATAGAAGACCTCTTTAAAACCAGTTCAAGTTAGGGTCTGCAAATTTACGGACACAGACGCACTCTCCCACCACAATCTGGCATCCCCTGTCAACAGAAAAGCGGCACATCTAACTCTGTCTGCATCCTGCTCCATAAAAATGAATATCACCTTGATGGATTTAATCCATCCATCATCTATCATCGGGTCAGTAGTGCCCGAGAACTCCATTGGATCCATACCGTGAATCTCTCATACACCGCCTCTGGCCTAGGCCTCGCTCCCGTATCTATTCCAGCATTGTTCCCCGCAAACTGTGCGAAGAACTGTGTCATCCCTGCAAACATCTGTGCCTACATATCTGGCGGTGGATGAGGAGGGTTCTCCCCATCCCGAGCCTCTCTATACTCTTCACCTGCTCCACGTGAGATCATACGTCTAAAAGGCATACTGCTCTCAAATTTACCCAACACGTAAACCAACATGCAAGATCATAATATCCATATGATAAGATGAACGTAAATCAAACTTAAACATGTACATGTTGAAACCATGACCTTGATGCTTAATACATGAAAGAATTTTAAAACTTAAAACTTATAGACTTGAGCCGTGACTTCGTGAGCTTCTCGCAACCGGCAGCAGGCATAACGCTTTACAAGAACATCGCTTTGATACCAACTGTAACATACCCTACTTTGAAACTATGTAAAATTTACGAAAAATTAAATTTTTTCTTAAATGAGTAATAATATTTCAAAATGCAATATAAATAAAATGCTTGACTAAATTTTTGAAATATGAACGAGTACAAACTATTCCCGTTTCATCAATGTCACAATCAAAACGAGCTTGCAAAAGTACTTGTTTAACAACATGAAGTAATTTCATTAAAATCAGAGTAAATGAATTTAATATGCATAAAATTCTTCAAAACTTAAGCGGTCCTCGGGTTAGGCCTCGGTACAGTCCTAGCCAACTCATTGGTCCCCACCTCTCGTCTTCTCGTACTCGCCCTCACCTGCATCGATAAAGTCTAGTGAGTCTAAAGACTCAACATGTATAAGATGAGAATAACAAGTAAAACCACATGCATTTTAAAGTAGCACATACATGATTAAACTATGTGCATACTTAAATAAACATAGACGTGCCATCATTTCAAAAACATTTTCATAAATTACTTACATCATACATACGTAAACATGCATACTCATCATCATTTTGCGTAGAGATATGTTTCAAAGTAAGTGACCCATTACATAATGCGCATGATCAGACTAAACCACAGTACTGGGTTGACAAGGATCATCACAGCCTTTCGACCGAACATTCACTCCCACATACATAAGATCCCCGATCATGCTTTACCGAGTGTATTGGTCCCTGTTCATGCTTTACTGCTTCCCTGATCAAAACCCTGTCATGCTTTACCGGGGTGGAGAGGTCCCCAGACACGTACTCCAGCTTCCAAACCCATAACATAATGGTTACAAGACAATTCGCATACCTCAAAAACATAAAACATTTTATTTTTGCACGTAGAACATACTTACATAGCATTGAGGGATTCGTTGAATCTCGCTTGGGCTACTTCAGCATAATACTAACACAATATTCATACAACTTAAATTCCATAACTTAACCGTACCAATCGTACTCACTACCAAAGTAATTAAATAACTTTTGACTTTCTAGACCACTCAGGACTTGACCATGTTTAATCATCATGCTAAACCATGACATAGAACCCTGAAACAATCCTGACATGGAGTATATACATTTCTCAAGTAATGGAAGACACAGATCAATACTACCTAATTAGTAGCTCAAAAATCCCTAGACTAACGCCTAGGCACCGTGCAATGTGGCGCCGCGACTCTGGTAATTAAATAACTTATAAGTTTCTATAACACTCATGACTTGACCATGTTTAATCATCATGCTAAACCATGACATCGAACCCCGAAACAATCCTGATATAGATTATATACATTTCCCAAGT
The DNA here is from genome assembly GCF_022965805.1 of Primulina eburnea. NCBI lineage: Eukaryota > Viridiplantae > Streptophyta > Magnoliopsida > Lamiales > Gesneriaceae > Primulina > Primulina eburnea. The sequence goes on along the minus strand of NC_133112.1, from coordinate 12,914,583 downwards.
AATGGAAGACACAGACCAATATTACCTAACTAGTAGCTCAAAATCCATAGACTAGCGCCTAGGTTCCGTGCAATGTTGCGCTGCAGCGCTGGTAAGCACCTATGCACTATGTACCAGCGCCTTGATGCTACAAGCGCTGCGGCGCCAAAGGGGTAGCGCTGCGGCGTCCGACCTACGAAACATTATCACCAAAAACGACCCTTGATCCAAATTCTAAGCCACGTCCAACCGACTCGAACCAACCATGGAATAACCTCGAGACCCATCCTAAGATGATATGGAATTGACTCAAACCCATAAAAATGCCCCAAATGTCCCCAAACAATGACACGTAACCACAACGGGTTTCAATCCCATAAACCCGAAATTCAGCATAATGCGCTTCCCTACGACTTCCATTGTATCCAAACCCTTACCAAACCAAAACGACAAACCAATTAGCCTCTGATCACAACACACGACATACTTAAATGCAGCAGTAACCAACCGATGATTACCAACGAAGCCTGCAACCAATAAACCTCAATAAAACATGAAGAACACATTTTTTAATAGCAACAAAGTTTGAGCAGTCACACAAGAATGATCATAACTCACTCGTTTCTTGTCCAAAAATTACGAATTGACTGTCAAATCGAAGATATCAAATGTATTACGTTTTAAATGTTGAAAGGTTTTCCAGAAAACCGACCAAAAATTCGCAGGATTCGAAATGACAACAGATTCGGTTTTTGAGATCTAAATGTGGTTCCAAATTCGTTCCAAGCATCATTGCTCAAACTTTGCATAACATACACAGATTTTTACACACAATATGCATCAAAATATTTACTATGGAAATATCGATGTGGATAAATGAAAGATTATAAATTACTCGATGATTTATACTCACGATACGACGAATATCAAAGCGAGGATATGCGAGAACCGATACGGGACGACTTGTGGCACGTTTCTTGTTACAAATCAAACGTGAGGCTACTGAGAAATCGTAGGGAAAAGGGGTTGGCTGCTGGAGGACTCAAGAACACTAGTTTCCTCACAAAAAAACAAAACACAAGATCTGTGTGCATGCACTGATCTGTGTGTGTAACGTGTGAGAGTGTGTGTGTGTGTGTTTGTTGATTAGGGAGTTAATTAGGGGGTTAAAAATACTTAGTTAAATAATTAGTGATAAAATAATACTAATCAAATTATTTAATCCCACTCAAAGATTTAATAAATAATTATGTACCAATTTTCAAGATTAAAATTCTCAAATTCAAATTAATATTTTTGAAAAGCTTAAAATCTTAAAATCACATAATAAATTAAATTAGGCTTTAAAATGTTTAAAATTTCATAAATCATCTAAAATACCATATTTACTAAAATAAAATACCCCATTATTCATATATCGCCTTAATCGTCACTGGTCTCTTTTCTCGACCCCGCATCGAATATTCGCCTGAAATATAAAACTCAAGAAAATTTGTTAACGTGCATCAAATAAACATTAATAATTAAAAATAATGCAAATCATAAATCACACATCGTTAAATATCATTTTAAAAAGTAAATAAATAATTTAACAATTTAATAAATACACGGGTTTACATATAGTGATTTTGGGATATACAAGAGATCTTATGAGTGACACCAATTTGCCCAAAATTTTTTCAAAAAGTTTATTGCAAAAATAGATGCCACCATCACTAATGATTGCTTGTGGTGTTCCAAATCTATTAAAATTGTTTTTATTCAAAAATTTCAGTACCACTTGAGCATTATTCGTGGCATATGATTCCGCCTCCACCTATTTGGAAACATAGTCAATCGCAACCAAAATGTATTTTTTTGTTAAAAGATGTTGGAAACAACCCCATGAAATATATCCCCAAAACATCAAAAACTTCACACTCGATAATATTATTCAAAGGCATCTCTTGTCGATTAAAAATGTTATTTGTATGCTGGCATCTATCACAAGCAAGGACAAATGAACATGCTTCTTTAAACAGAGTTGGCCAATAAAAGCCACATTCAGGTATCTTGGATGCCGTTCGTGTGGGTCCAAAATGACCACCCACCATGCAATCATGACAGTGACTAAGAATCGGCACCATCATTTTCTCCGCCACATATCATGGAATTTGCACAGATTTTGAACAAGAAAGTTTCTTCCCAAAAATAATATTTCGAGTCCAAAAAGAATTACTTTATTTGGTGAAATGTTAAATTTGGTGTGTGATCCTGTAACAAGGAAATTAGCAAAATTTTCATATCATGGACAATTTTGCATCACTAACAATTGTTCATCAAGAAACCAATCATCTATCTCATCATTTACAAATTCTTTGCCAACATGCTCAAACCTAGAGAGATGATCCGCTACCACGTTCTCTTCACCTTTATTATCTTTTATTTTGAGGTCAAACTCTTGAGGACGTAAAATCCAACTAAGCAATTGTGGTTGGCCTCTTTCTTAGCAAGAAAGTACTTAAGTTCAGAGTGGTTAGTAAAAACAATGGTTTTTCATAAAACAAGGTATGAATGGAACTTATCAAGCGAAAATACTACTATAAGTAGTTCTTTCTCAGTTGTTGCATAATTCAATTGTGCTTCATCTAAAGTATTACTTGCATAGTATATGGTGCGAAATTCCTTGTTCCGCCTTTGGCATAGAAAAACACCAACCGCAGTATCAATGGCATCACACATTACCTCAAAGGGTAGTTCCCAATCTGGTGCCACCAAAATAGGAGTTGACACCAAGCGCTCTTGTAGCGCCCTTACCCGAGCCACTACTAAACAGACTAATAAACATGCAACATTAAACTTAATACCAATAGTTAAACAGCGGAAACCAAATACTTAATCATCTTACAACCCAAATGAAAACAAAACAATAACGACAGTCTTAAACATTATTACAACCATAACAAAATTCTGAACGAGAAAACGATACTAGACAAAACCAACATAATGAAATCACTATCAAACCAGATCAAACATGCTACAAGTTCTCCCTAATGATCCTTAAATCACTATCTAAGGATTTAGGATTATACCTGCGTCCGTCGTCAGCCCGCTGATGATGTCTTGATCTCAGTTCACCAACCCTCCTCGAGTCGACACTAGCTCCGAAACTTTCCGACACCAAAGTGCCCTAGAAACTGGCTAGAAAACCTAAGGTACAACTAGAGCTCTCTCTGAAGAATGCGGTGAAGGAAACAAAAGAATCGGCTTCCATTTATAGGCTGCATCTGCACTATTTCAGAAAATCCGAATCAATCTTATCTGCCACATGTCAGAATCTCATTGGTCTAGTTGGATTTCTCGAGATAATGTAATCCGAAGTAGATCGGTTTATCCCTTTTTAAATTCGGTGGATACCAACAACTTGATCCCGATTTATCAATTTCTTAATAATACTTAATTAACAACTCATTAATTATGTCTTAATTAATACTTCATTCAAAATAAGAATTCGGGTCATTACATCCTCCCCTCCTTACGAAGATTTCGTCCTCGAAATCAAAACTGAAGTACAATACAACTGAATAAAATACAACTCAAAACAAATGAGGATACTCTGAGCGCATACGACTCTCTAACTTCCAAGTCGTTTCTGCAGTACCTCGGCGTTGCCATTGCACTAGAACAAGTGGAATGGTCTTGTTTTTGAGCTTCTTCTCTTTCCTACCCAGGATTAAAAGCGGCTGCTCAACATAAGTCAAGTCTTCTTCAAGTTGAACGTCTGTCGAACTAAGAACTTGCGACTCATCTGCTACATACCGTCGTTGCAACGATACATGAAAGACATTATGAATGCTGGACAGATACGGCTGTAAAGCTAATCGATACGCCAAATTTCCAACACATTCCAAGATCTCAAAAGGTCCGATGAATCTTGGGGCTAATTTTCCCTTGAGTCCAAATCTCATCACCCTGCGGAACGGTGAAACTTTAAGGAAAACTTTTTCCCCTGACTGAAACTGTAGAGGTCTACGCTTGGTATTCGCATAACTCGATTGACGATCTTGTGCAGTTTTAATTCTCTTCTTGATCAATTCCACTACGTCAATCGCTTGTTGCACTAATTCAGGTCCTTGCACTTGTCGTTCTCCTACTTCGTCCCAAAACAAAGGAGTACGACAACGTCTACCACACAATGCTTCGAACGGAGCCATACCAATACTATTGTGGTAGCTATTGTTATATGCAAACTCCACAAGCGGCAGATGATCATGCCATGCTGGTCCAAAATCCAAAGCGGAAGCACGCAACATGTCCTCGAGTGTCTGAATAGTCCTCTCAGACTGACCATCGGTCTCTGGATGATAGGCAGTACTCAGACTCAATGTCGTTCCCAAAGCTTTTTGAAAACTTCCCCAAAATCTTGAGGTAAAGATTGGATCTCTATCACTGACTATACTTGTTGGCACACCATGATATTTAAGAATCTCTTGGATGTATAGTCTTGCCATGCGATCGAAACTATATTCCCGAATATACGGAATGAAATGTGCTGACTTAGTCAGTCGGTCCACAACAACCCAAATTGCATCACAATTCGTAGAAGACAGCGGCAAGTGGGTGACAAAATCCATCGTTACATGCTCCCACTTCCACTCAGGGATAGGAAGATTCTGAAGTAATCCTCCTGGTCTTCAATGTTCAGCTTTCACTTGCTGACAAACCAAAAACTTGGCTATAAACTGGTAAACACTTCTCTTCATACCTTTCCACCAAAACTTGTTCTTCAAATCCTTATACATTTTCATATTTCCAGGGTGGATACTCAACTTACTCCTATGAGTTTGAGATAAAATCTCGTCTCTCAATTTAGAATCTTCTGGAACTACGATTCTTCCTGACAAACACAAGGTTCCATCAGTTTGGAATGCAAAGACAGATGTGTTGTCTCCGTTAGCTAACCTTGCTAACTTTTCCACCTTCGGATCAGAAAATTGAGCTTCTCTGATTTTGGCATACAACATCGGTTCAGATAAAATGCTCGTTACTCGATTGTGTTCCATTCCTTTCTTATGACGGAAGTGAAATCCCAGAGAACAACAATCTTCGATTACACTTGATATGAAACTTGTCTGAAGTGCAGATAATCTCACCTTGCGACTAAGAGCATCAGCTGTAAGATTCGCTGATCCTGGATGATACTTGATTTCGCAATCATAATCCTTAAATGTTGTGCATGCTCTTAAGACTACGAGAGTATACCAGTATGTCATCAATAAAGACAATTACAAACTTGTCAAGATACTCTTGGAATACTCGGTTCATCAAATCCATAAATACTGCTGGAGCATTCGTCAAACCAAACGGCATCGCTAGAAACTCGTAATGCCCATAACTTGTTCGAAATGCAGTCTTAGGGATATCACGTTGATGAACTCGAAGTTGATGATATCCAGACATAAATCGATCTTCGAGTACACTGAAGTCCCTTGCAGTTGATCAAACAAATCATCAGTCCGTGGTAACGGATATTTATTCTTGACTGTTACTCGGTTCAACTGCCGATAATCTATGGAAAGCCGCATAGACCCATCCTTCTTTTTAACGAACAACACTGGTGCTCCCCAAGAAGACACACTGGGTCTGATGTACCCTTTGTCAAGAAGATCTTGTAACTGTTGTTTCAACTCTTTCATCTCTGTTGGCGCCAATTCATAAGGCACTCTGGAGATAGGTGCGGTTCCTGGTACCAACTCTATCTCCGCTTCCACTTCCCTCTCTGGAGGAAATCCAGGAATTTCATCGGGGAAAACATCAGGAAATTCATCGACAACTGGAATGTCGTTCACGTCGATTACATCATTTGATACGTCAACAACATAAATGAGGTATCCTTCTCCTCCTTTTGCTAAAGCCCGTTGTGCCTTTACAACAGACACTACTTGCATTGGTGGTCGAGCTCCCTCACCGAAGAAGAACCAATTCTCGTCTCCTTCTGGACGAAACTGAACGAGATGTTGATAACAATCCACCGTCGCTCTATACTTAGTCAATAGGTCGATTCCCATAATACAATCGAAATCTTCCATAGCCAATATCATCAAATTGACAGACAAGTAATTTCCCTCAAACTCTAGCAAACAGTCTACTACAAGTCTCTTAGCTAAACCTCTTGTCCCATCGGTGTAGACACCGACAACAAAACATCTAATGACACGCAGGGTAGTTTATGCTTCTTAACAAACGTTGATGCTATGAATGAATGCGATGCTCCAGTGTCAATCAATACATATGCAGGAATACCACATAAAAGAAAATTACCTGCAATGACTCTCTCGTTATGCTCTTCAGCTTGTTCTTGGTTTAGGGCAAACACTTGCCCCTGAACTCGTGGGCGTTGCTGAGATCCTTGCGATATTCCTCCACGACGAGAACCTTGAGCAGGAAAAACCTTCTGTTGAACAGTGGCCTCAGACTGTTTTCCACTATAAGACCCTGTCATAGAACCTCCGCCTCCGCTCTGATTCTCCAAATTAGGGCAATCCCTCTTCATATGACCAAAACCACCACAATTGAAACATGTACCTGTTGCTCTTCGACAATTCTCCGTCAGGTGATTGCCTCCGCAGTGGCCACATTGCATCTTTTTCCTACCAAAGCTGTGTACTCCTCCAGAACCGGAAGAAGAAGAAGATGCAGACTTCTTGAAAGACTGACCCCTTGGTCCCAACGAACTAGAACTTTTGCTAGCTTGCATAGCCTTCCTCCTAGCAATACTGATCTCGGCTTGACGACAACGATTCACTAATCCTTCGTATGAAGTAGGATCATCACAAACAGAAACCCGATCAAAAATCTCCTGGTTCAAACCATTCAAAAAGTGAGAATATTTTGCTGCAGAATTCTCATTGATGTGAGGAGCATACGGCAACAGATCCGTAAAACGCTTATGATAATCCTCAATGTTCGAATCTCCTTGCCCTGACGAAGAGCTGGCGGAAAGTGATGATTGATGAAGGCCTGACGGAAATGTTCCCAACGAATCCGCCCATGCTGCTGAACTAGAATGGCAGAAACAGGTTTCCACCATTTCCGAGCTTTTCCTTGGATCATGAAATCGGCTACCTCCATCTTCTCATCCTCGTCATAGTGCAGCACTCGAAAACACTGCTCCATGATATCAACCCAAGCTTCAGAAACATCAGCATTCTCATCTCCGGTCAACGGTGGAGGTCCAATCTTCATGAAATCCATAATGTTGACACGGTTCCTACGTCTCCTTTCATCATGATCTCGATGACGCCTTCCGTCACGATCTCTACGACGATGTTCTCGGCCAGCCTCATCGTCGCCATAACGGCCATGTCCCATACTACTGTGACTGCTTCCATCTCCTGACATCTGAAAGGAAACTAAAATCAACTTCTAAATCCTCAAAACAGAATTACTAATGTCCCAAATATCTTTGCATGCTCTGATACCACCAAATGTAGCGCCCTTACCCGAGCCACTACTAAACAGACTAATAAACATGCAACATTAAACTTAATATCAACAGTTAAACAGCGGAAACCAAATACTTAATCATCTTACAACCCAAATGAAAACAAAACAATAACGACAGTCTTAAACATTATTACAACCATAACATAATTATGAACGAGAAAACGATAAACCACAGAAAACCTCCACTGGATCACCACCGAAAACCCAACTGCTCTAGCCACTGCCCTGGTCGTCCGAACCGTCCAACCTAAGACCTGCCCTGTGGAATGGGGTGCCCAAGATGAAAACAAGGACGTGAGCGACAATCGCCCAATACGAGAATGTACGAGTATACAAACTGATATGATGCATGCAAAATGCAATATGCTCGGATATCAAGGATCAAGTCAAGAATCTCATGCTCAGTCTAGAGGCGCCTGAGTGTGTAGTCTCTGATCTGCCCTAGGCATGTTTTGGCTCCCACACTCATCATCAAGACATGGACCTGCAATGTCCAGGTCATCTGAGCCCGCGGGTCTCGTCGGACACTGTAGCTCTCGATGCCCCATCGTCCACAATACAGAATAGGGCTGAGCGGCCCCAAAAAATGAGGTATATCTCAAAAGATATCAGGCTCAACATGATATGTCATGCATAATATGCCAAAGCAGTAAAACATGTATCACGAAACAGATAAATATGCAGCATATAAGTGTGTATACTACGCTTGGATATCTCAGTCAGTACATCACGTACCTCACTAAAACAATCTGACAGAAAACTTTGAACCTAGACAAAACCAACATAATGAAATCACTATCAAACCAGATCAAACATGCTACAAGTTCTCCCTAATGATCCTTAAATCACTATCTAAGGATTTAGGATTATACCTGCGTCCGTCGTCAGCCTGCTGATGATGTCTTGATCTCAGTTCACCGACCCTCCTCGAGTCGACACTAGCTCCGAAACTTCCCGACACCAAAGTGCCGTAGAAACTGGCTAGAAAACCTAAGGTACAACTAGAGCTCTCTCTGAAGAATGCGGTGAAGGAAACAAAAGAATCTGCTTCCATTTATAGGCTGCATCCGCACTATTTCAGAAAATCCAAACCAATCTTATCTGCCACGTGTTAGAATCTCATTGGTCTAGTTGGATTTCTCGAGATAATATAATCCGAAGTAGATCGGTTTATCCCTTTTTAAATTCGGTGGATACCAACAACTTGATCCCGATTTATCAATTTCTTAATAATACTTAATTAACAACTCATTAATTATGTCTTAATTAATACTTCATTCAAAATAAGAATTCGGGTCATTACAGCTCTTTTAGGTTATCGTATGCCTGCGGACAGTCAGAAGTGAAATCAAACAGTACATCTTTGATGAGTAAGGAAGATAGGGGCTTAGAAATTTTAGAAAAATCTCTTATGAAATGCCGGTAAAAACCGGCGTGCTCTAAAAAACTTCTAACTCCCTTTACTGATAACGTTGTTGGTAGGTTCTTGATGACTTCCACTTTAGCCTTATCCACCTCAATCCCTTGGTCAGAAATCTTGTGCCCTAGCACAATCTCCTCTTGTACCATGAAATGACACTTCTCCCAATTTAGCACCAGGTTTGTCTCCTCGCACCTACTCAACATTGAGTTCAAATTCTGAAAACACTCAAAAAATGTTGCACCAAAAATAGAGAAGCCATCCATAAATATTTCAAGAAAATTTTCAATCATACCATGGAATATAGCACTCATGCATCATTGAAAAGTAGCAGGGGCATTACAAAGAAGCTTGATACTTTTAGCCTTCACTACCTCTTGCATCTTTGGATTGAGTCTTCTCTGAGGTTGCATGAGGGGTGAATAATTCTCTTTCATTAGGATTTTGTGCATGCAAATCGATGGACTTATTCTTTTCATGTCTGCCACCTTCCAGGCAAAAGCTCTCTTGTGATCTTTAAGGACTTGCAGCAGTTTGTCCTCCATAGCATCTGTCAAAATAGCAAAAATAATGACAGGTAAAGTGTTATTCTCACCTCAGTACATGTACTTTAAATGTGGAGGCAGTGGTTTGAGCTCAAGTGTCGATGGTTCCTCAATGCTTGGCTTCTGAAAGGCCAATTCTCTATGATCTCCCAAATCCTCCAATCTCACCCTCACTGACTTCTTCCATGGATGGTTGGCCTTAAAGTATGCCGCTATTTTAGCTTTTTCTTCATCCAATTCGCCCTCCTTTACTTCAGTAGTGAGAGTGGCTTCCAAAGATCCTTCATATCACCCTGTACGAAATTACACACCAGTAAATCCAAGGAATCAACTCTAAAAAAATTATTAGTGAGCAGTGTGTACTTAAGAGCGTTAAAAACATCAAAAGTGATTTCTTCCTCTCCCACTCTCAATCTCAATTTCCCTTCTTGCACATCAATCAGGGCCTTGCAAGTTGCAAGGAATGGTCTCCCTAGAATTAAAGGCATCTCCAAATCTCCATCCATGTCAAGCACTACAAATTCTGCAGGGAATATAAATTTGTCCACTTTCACCAATACATCCTCTATGACTCCTCATGGATACTTGACAGATCTGTCTGCTAGCTGCAAAGACATCTTTTTTGGCTTAGGCTCTCCCAATCCAAGTTTGATAAACACAGACAAAGACATAAGGTTAATACTTGCACAAAAATCACATAAGTCTTTATGGAAAACAACATAACCAATCATACAAGGAATAGAAAAGCTCCCTGGATCCTTGAGTATTGGTGGGATCATGTTTTGTACCTGATAAGAGCAAGATTTGCACTTAATTTATACTAAATTCCATGTTGAATTATGCTTGTTTCAAACAAATTATGCGTTTTGGTTTGTTTTTGTTGACATTTCAGGAATGGAGAAAATAGTGGAAACGAAGACAAGTAGATGCAAGAAAACAGAGCCGTGCACCATGAAGAATAGCTGAGAGCATGTATTGGATAGAAGTGCGTGTGCGGCCGCGCCGCGTCACGTGCAGCCGCGCGCACAGGTATATAGGTGAGAGACAAGCAGCTTGCACGCCACCACGCCACTTCACGTGCAACCGCAAGCGCTGAAGTGCCAGAAGATCCAGAGGTGCGCGCGCGGCCACGCCTTCACACGCGCAGCCGCGCGCGCGCAGACATGAGCCACCAGGAATAAGCTCGCGCGCGACTGCGCGACTTCATGCGCGACCGCGCGCACACATTTATGGGCCAGCGAGCAAAAAGGCACGCGCGACCGCGCGAGATCATGCGCAACCGCGCGCGCCGCGTTCCAGAAAGTTATAAAAGCGCGATTCTTAGGTCAGAAGGATTATTCAGCCGTCATTGGAGAAAGACACGAGAAATCGAAGCGCATACACGATACGAAGATTCAGAGTGCGAGGAACAGTCACAAATACGAAGAACAACAGATCTGGAGACAGAGACGACTCTTCGGATTTGTTATCTTTTCCTTCGTTTCTTTATTTCATTGTGTAGCGATGTCTAGAACTATGAATATGTCTTGTTTTCGCTTGGATTTCCTGATGAACTAAATTTTAATTCTAGAGGATGACGTAGCTTTGTCTATTGGATGATTTGACGTGGATATTTTGATGATTGAATTCGTTTTTGTTTAATTGTGTTCTCTACATGTATTTCACTACAATTTACTGGACATAAATTGTGTGTTGTCTGATTAATTATACAACTCGGGAGAGGGAATAGGATTATAGATATTAGAGACGCATCGTTGAATGTTTATATCGTTCGGAAGGCGTATAAATTTTGCGAAGCTTAGGTAAGAACGTTTGCATCTATTAATCAAATTTAGATTTTTATTAGGAATAATTGAATCAAAAGTTGATTGTTTGATACAATTTATTCGTCACTTGGGAAAGGGGGAATAAAACTAGTAAGTGTTCTTGGCTATTAAATAATAAGAATTAATTAATTTAAATCCAACCACGAAGAATTATCGTGGAAACTTAGTGAAATCATTCCTCTAGATATTTTCTATCATTAATATTTCTTCATTCGGTAATTCGATTTATTATTTATTCGCGATTGAATTGTTTTAAACACATAAATTCTCTTTTATTCTTCTAAATAAAATCGTGACTATTTTAATTACAAGAATTGATATACATTTTTATACACACTCCTCGTGGGATCGATATCTGTACTCTAACCAGTACTAAAACTTGACACCGTACACTTGCGGTAGTGAAAACACGCAACAAGTTTTTGGCGCCGTTGCCGGGGAGTGTCAAAATTTAAATTTATATCATTATCGTTACCAATTAGTCTAGATTTTAATTTAGATATTTTTATTTTATTATACTTTATATTTATTGAGCTGTCATTTTTTTTCTGCTTTACAGTGTATGCTAAGATCGCAAAACCCTGAATTGCTTATCTTTGATCCGGAGATCGAAAGATTAAGAAAAGCAAGAAGAGAACAGATACACGCAATGGCTGAACACAGAGAAAATGACAGACAAATCCCGCCAGAGGCTATTCCTATCAGAGATCACTTCCGACCAGTGATCAACAGTCATTACTCTGGTATTGCAAGAGGGACCATCAACGCCAATAATTTCGAGTTGAAGCCTGCTCTAATCAATATGGTTCAGAAAACCAGTTTGCTGGAACAACCACTTCAGATCCTCATGTTCATTTCAGGACCTTCTTGGAGATAACTGATACGGTAAAGATTAATAATGTTCCTGATGATATTATTAGACTGCGTTTGTTTCCGTTTTCTCTCAAGGATCAAGCAAGAGGATGACTCCAATCGCTTCCCTTGGGAAGTATCACGACGTGGCAGGAGCTGGCGCCAAATTTTTTGGCAAAATACTTTCCTCTGCAAAGTCCGCGCAGTTGAAGACTGAGATTATCACTTTCAAGCAGACGGATTTTGAGCAATTGTACGAGGCATGGGAAAGATACAAGGAGTTGTTGAGAAAGTGCCCAAACCATGGCTTTGAAGACTAGGTGCAAATTGAATTATTCTACAACGGTCTGAATGGGCAAACAAGAGGAACATTGGATGCTGTAGCTGGTGACACGATCTTTGCTAAATCTCCCGAGCAAGCATATGACTTGCTTGAATAGATGACGATAAATAGCTACCAATGGCCGTCTGAAAGGACAGGAGTAAAAAGGACATCTGGAGTTTATGCTGTGAATCCTATTACGTCACTCACTGCTCAGGCATCTGCATTGACCACTCAAATAGCATCGATGAATAAGGTGAGCACATCAGAGACTGAGAGCCCATCGGTTGTTGTTGAAGAATCACAATTTCCTGAAGAAGTTCAATACATCAACAACAAGAATTTTGGAGGCTATGGAGGATATCGAGGTAACTCTCCCCCTAACACTTATCATCCTGGTTTGAGAAACCATGAAAATTTTTCATACGCGAATAATAAGAATGTATTGAATC